>NW_010316852.1:0-39923 GCF_000700745.2 Antrostomus carolinensis | reverse complement strand
CTTGAAGGTAAAAAATAATATAAAAATAGCCTAAAGAAAGGGGGAAATAAGGGAAGATACCATCACGGACGAGTCAGGGATCAGTTGATGGGCTGAGCCTCTCTTCCCCCCCATAGGGATACTTTTGGGTAAGATTTATGCTGCCCCAAGAACTTTATCGGAGACTTAGAAATATCCATAGAATTGCTTTCTAACTTAACACTTTTAGTAATTTGTAACCTTAATGCTTGTATATACCTCTGCAGACAGTAGATTATTACCAGCAATCCACATGAATCTGTATTATTCCTGTTGCTTTATTAAAGTGCCTTATTCGCTTACTTACTTGCTGCACAATTTCTCACTTGGCGCCACCTGATGAGCAGTGAAAATCTATAGATTTTCTAGTGACTGGATGGCAGGTGCAGGGCACTATCAAGTGAATCTGGAATCAATGCACCAAGACTTGTAGTGCCACATTAAACTGTGTCCATCTGTAACCAGCCACACCAACTCCCCCTCTACGGGATGCTGCTAAATCCTGCAGGTTTAGCTGTGAGAGTCCATAAATCATGGGTATGAGACTGCAGCACACTATCAAGTGGATCCGCCCTTACTGGACTCATAGTGATGAAATGGGCATCACCCAGGATGTAAGCCCAGATGCCCCCATCTCCTCCAGTATCTGAGGTGAGCTGGAATGCAAGGGGGTTTATTTCCTGCCAAATTGCCCTACCATCCCTTTCATGCAAGATTTTCCAACAGTGTTCCTTCTGGGGGTTTTTTCTAATCAATGCACTATGCCTGTGGTGGGTCTCCTGTTCTCAGTTGTATTCAATTTTCTCTCACTAATGAACATGTTTATGAAAATGAGCATGACTGCTCATGAACACAGAGCAGTCTTTCAGTACGTACACTTAGACTTTGCCCTCCCTATGTTCAAAAAGTCAAAAGACTCGGATCATCTGTGCACTGGCTGATCAACAGCTTGCATTTTAGTCACTACACACTGGCTATGTGATCTGAAATTGGATTTCAGGTGGCAGGCCTATAGTTTATACTCATGCTTCCAACCCACGTTTCCCATGACATAATGTATCATTTAAGCATTATATAGTATAGCAAACAACTTTCTTTCAAGTTATCTTCTTGACTGCAGCAAGGTTTACACAGTGCAACCCAAGAGAGTTCTTTCTAGAATTCTACAAGAAAAATACAAACATGAAGTTGTCAGTTCTGATTTCCTGACTTGAGAGTTAAGATCACTATGATTCTACTGAAACTGTTCTCTCTCAATCTGCCATCTTTAAAGGTATCTGTGTTCTGCAGTACAGGTGAAAATCTAAATTCCTAACAGAGTTTGAAAAGTTTATATTTTGTGCACAATTCAACTACTGAGGGCTGCAGAATTCCTATGGGAATTTTTCTATGACAGAACTAAGAAAATACAACTGTGCTCATCTTTAGTAGACACGAAATAGCATTGTGTGGGAATGAAGAACAGTTTCACTTATGTTTGTCTTAGCTTTGACCATTAGTATAACCAAATGCCAGTGAGAGGAACACTATTTTCTGTTAGTAGCATCTGTCTCCTTGGCAAATTCCTCAGGCAATTAAGTTGGCAGCTTTGGAGTAGCCTCTAGGTCTGTCATGTAGCTATCCTTGTCCTTGCAATGCTGTTTTGTAGTGATTCAATTTGTTTCTGAATAGTATCTGCAATTTTTATACGATTAAGCTCCAACACAAACCACTTATGAGATCTCTAAGACAATCTTTTTTATTACTATATCTAGTAGTTATTAACTATTGACATTCCCCCTACCAAGCATTTATTATAATAAATAAGAACTGCAACACAAATTATTCCTTTACCAGCCTGGAAATATTCTAGCCTTTACACTGATATAGTCTTTTGTAAATATTCCTAGTTTCTATTTAGAGTTTCACAGACATTTTTCAGATTGTTGTACTCAAGTTTAAGCCATGACACTCTCTTTTCCCATCAGATAATCTATGCAATTAAAATCCCATTCAACATGCTTGTTGTTATGTCTAACCAGTCAACTCTCTGTAACTGGTTTCATAATAGTCTGCTTTTATAACAAGTATCAACATATTCTTGGAGATTAATTATTGAAAAGATGCTTGTAAAAGCAATAAATATGTAGAGCTCAATTTTGTAATAATTTGAGAATCTGTCGTTTAAATATTTAAACCTATTATAAGTTATTTCCTTGTGCTCACACAAAGCAATATATTTTATAAGTAAAATGTAAATTTGTGAAAGATCAAGAGTCTTTCATAAAAATTTTTTGACAATCAGGGTTAGAGTTTAGAAGAGCACAGACCTAAAATAACCTTAAAAGCCTGCCTTCTACTGCTCTTGATAGATTGATTTGTAGCTCTTTATTCAGGTAAATAAATTCCAAATAAAAATAACATTTCACATGGAATACTGCCATATATTTAAAAAATATTTCTCTAAGTGAATGTAGGAAGGAACTTTTTGTCAGCTTCATATGATCCAACATCTCATCAAAATTCTTACAGGTCTAATGGAGAATTAGGTATTTTAATTCTTCTGGAAATCCTATGGAACAACTATTGCATAATTACATACCTAAACACTTGTAAAATAGTTGTTCAGATTTTAAAGAATTTTTAATTAAAATCTTTGAAATATTAAATAGAAACCCATATTTTTAAATTTTGACATATTCATAAACAATTTTTTTTCAACATCAAATGTGCTGATGAAGTTACATCTTGTTGAAACACTATTTTCCATACACCAAAAAATTTTTTTTTTAAATTAGAGAATATCTATTTTTCTAGTGTGAATGTCATTTGTATTAAGGCTTTTAGAAATAATAGTTATGCATCATGCCTAAACAGAAATCAAGCAATTTTAAAAATGCTACTGTTTATAAAAAGAAAAAGGATAAGAGCAGTGTAAAACCTCAAGCCTAATGTTCTCGTTGTAATGCTAAGGAAGATATATTGATGTTAATTGACCAGTTAGTTTGAAGGCTATGTAGGAGCAAAAGTTAAGGATGTCAGCATAAAAATGTGTAAGATACAATTTTATTTTTTATGACATATTATTGAAATAATCACATAAAATCCAAACAAGATTACTCTATCAAATAACAGAATACAGCATACCAAACATATGGACAATACATCCTATAAGTATGTAGGTTACAAACACTTAGGTAAAGTAGATGTTCTCTGGGGACAGACACATGTAGAGATGCCATTACTTCCACAAGTTAAGATGCATGATATATTTGCCTCACTTTTGCTAAGGTGGTGAGTTTATGATGATAAATGGTAATATCTTTAAGGTATTTAAGTTGTTATGATATTCCATAGATTTTCACAATCAAATATTTTTATTTTTATTTTTAGTGGAAGTATCTGTTTTTTCATGTGTGATTAAAGGAATTAGAAAAAACTTCAGTCTTAATTACCATGATCAATTGGTCACCAGTGTCCTACAGACCATATTTTAGGGCATGCAAATTCAGGTGTCCCAGATTCGGCCTTTTATAATGGATCAGTAGTTGTAAATCAATACATTCTTCATTAAATCCATTGATACATTGATTTGTGCTTGCAGAGCTTAACACCAAAATATTTAAAAGCCAACTACTTAATGTCTGCATCCAATGTCAATGCATTTTTATGGGTTGAATGCTGACTTGGATCTCACTTGAATTTTTGTTATCTCTGTATCTTCAACTTCTTTCTTTCTCCATCCTCACTGCATCCTATAAAAGTAATTTGCACTGCTGGATTGCTGTGGCAGCAGAGGGACCTTAAGAGGGGTGCACTCTGGAGACAGGCCTCTGACCTTTTTCTGAGCTATATCCTCGTCTTCCTCCCTTACAGTGCTTGCAGGCCACTGAGCAGCAGAACATTTTTCACCTCATGAGAATTCTGTGTTAAAAAAAAAAAAAAAAAAAAGAAATCACTGAAAGAACTTAAAGAACTTAAGACCTTGAAAATATTTTAGATAGGTAGTAGCATTTGCTTACCTGCCATACATATAGAACAGTTTTCAGTAGTGAGACACCTGGTTATTACTATTTTTGAGGTCACACTTATGTTGTGTAGAGCAAAAGGCTAACAGCTTGTAACACTATTTGAAAACATTGCTTGCAGATGGCATCTCTTGCAAATTGCTATTGTATCAGTATGTAATACTCTTAAAGTGCTTTACACAGTTAGAATTGTTGAATAGTTCTGCTGTGATTAATCAAACTGATCAAATAAAAGTACAGTTAAAAAAGATTTAGACTACATTTCAAGAAGTGAAAACTGAACAAAAATAATCCATAGAAATGTGTGTGAGTAATACAGAGCAAAACAAGCTGCATATAGTATGAGGGGAGGGAAAGACGCCAGGGAAGAGAAAGAAAAAAAAACAGATAAAATCTCCCTCAAACATTCCATAGTTTCACAAAGATATATCAGTACCAGAAAACAACCAATAGCAAATGAATTTGTCTTTCAAGTGACTAGGAATATATCCTTTCCAATTCCTCTTTGTTAATGTGAAGAGAAAAGATTCTGCTACACAATTTAACTGTGAAAAATGTCTTTTTTTTTTTGTTGTTGGTAGAGTACTTTTTATTTGAGAAAAAAAAGTACATATTTTCTGTTTCCAGTTCATCATTTGTGTTTCTGACTTCAGATTTGATTTGCTAAAGAAGATATGTGTATGTTGAGTATACTATGAGCTATAGCTTGCTCATATGCTTGCTAAAAGAAGTGAAGAATTGCATAGATATTTACCAGCATGTAAATGAAACAGAGCAAAAAGTATATAGCTTTTAAATGTGGGGATAAGAAACCCAACCTTGTGTGCTCATACTCCCAGTAATTGCATTAGTAACAGCTTAAATTTAGAAAGTGCTTTATGTAAAAAGTTATAAAGTACCAACTTTTTAATTCACTCACTGAGAAGAAACACAATGAAAGGACTGTAGAGAATTGTCATGGCATGCATGAGGCCAGACTGTTCCTCCAGAGATTTAATATATTTTTCCTCATTCACCCAGAAGCAACAAATACAATTTGCTGTTTACTCAGATATCCTTTAAGTTTTTGATAGTTTTGTTTGTTTGTTTCATAGCCTGTCACTATTATTATTTGCTATAAGTGAAGGCTGTAGCAACTACAACTCTATAGAGCCCACCATTGGTAAAACAGTTTTGAATCTAGTTTGTGGCTTGACAAAGTGTTACAACATTTTTTGAATAAGAAATAAAATTACAAAGCACGAAGACTTAGACATTGCATTGTGTAACTAATGATGCCATGCTCGATGCTATATAGTCCTAACATACAGGAAGGTTTTTTTATGTTTACAATTCAAAGAGTACATTTGCTACAACAACAATTAGGCAAGGAACTTTTGTTTTACAGTTCAGATGAAATGGCTAGTATGCATATTAATAGCTTAATTCAGACTGTCTGTATAACAAAATCAAGAGATAAATTATCTAAATTTTTTCAGTTTAGACATGGAAAATCCCATGAGCTTTTGTGTTTGATTTTCATCACTTCTTTGTCTGTAGGAGCAGAACCATGAAATATTAGTGTTGTCCAATCTCTAACCAACTCTGAAACCAAGAAGGAAAGTATGATTTCACTGCTTTTTCTCCTTCCTTTTTTTTTTTTTTCTCTCTAAGTAAAACAATTCTAATTGAAAACTCAATATAAGTCCTACCTTGCAAAACACTTGGTACCACATTAATACTGGATCTTCTTTTCCCAATTACCATTCAGTTTTCATGCAGTTATTAAACTCTGTCACAATAAAGAATAACATTAATTGTGTGTATGTATATGTGTGTGCATCTGTGTGGGTCACTATTAAAATACCATTCAGCATGCCTAGACTTCTTGACCTTCTCAATGTTGTATATATGCACAGTAAAATATTATTCCTGCAACAAAGTGTTTACAAGTTCTATTTAATAAATAAATGAAACAAAAGAGAGAATACAATGGACTAGCAAAAAGTCTATGATACCTTCAGAGAGTCATTTATTTGTACAGATAAATATTTGATAATTCTGATAAGTGAGCAATTGACCATGTCAACAGCATCATCACAAAGATTGTTTTATTTGTGATAAAGATATAGATAGATATATCTATCTATAGATATATCATAGATATATTCTTCACAGAATGACTAATATGGTTAAGATTCATTATTTATTCATACTGACTGTGTGAAAATAACTCAACATTTATAAATTACACACAGGCAAAGATATCCAAACCAGAATCAGCAGAGTTTTCAAACATTGAAGAACACCCATTTTTTTTCTTTACTTCTATCTGATCTTGGATTGGAATTAACTGAACATGAAGAATATTGAGTTTTTAACCTATTTTACACAGAGAAAATCACATATATATGTTGTTTTTAAATTCCTCTTAAATTAAAAGTTACAAAATAAAATAAAATAAAATAAAATAAAATAAAATAAAAAATTAAATTAAGAGTTAAACTATTTTAAACTTTTCCCGTTCTAATTCTGTAAGGAGAATCTAGAAGCATATTGGTAATTAAGCTATGGTAGCACTGTGGGAAATTCCTGATACTTGAAGCTCTCAAAAAAGGACAAAAAAAATTTAGTCATAGAATCTCCCCCTAAATCTTGTTTCCCACTGATTTTAACTCAGACTTCACAGACACCATTAAGACAATCCTATTATATTTAAACAGAATGGAACAGAAATATTTGGGTTCAATTTTGGTTCTGAAGTACATTTTTTTACTAAGTATGGGTTCATTTCAGTATGTCATTGAGCATTTTATAGCAAAGTACACGTTTGTGTTTATTCATGCATGAAAGATTAGTCCCATTGAACTTGTAGGAGTTTGTAACATCCAGCATGGTAAAACACACAATTTATATTAATGTGTCTTTACCAAAGTCTTATTGCATTTAAATGTAGATGAACATATGAAAAATATGAATTCTCATGAAAATCTGTAGAAAACAAGAATTCTACAGACAGGTAAAACTCTAAAGACTGATGCCATTATTTATCTCTCTAGCCTTTTGATCAATAAAATAATTAATTCTTTAATATTTTCTGTTTATTAATCACCTCTCAATCTGTTTTTCTATATACCTGTATGCTGTGCAGGTATGTCTTCAGAGGATTTAATTTCTACTTCTATTCAGTGGACCTGACTTTTACATTTATAGATGTTCCTCATCAAGGAATCCAATAACTTAATTACATACTCTCTGATTTAACTTTGGTTTTTTTATGCCTGTTTTCTGCTTTAATTTGCTTGAGGTTTTGATTTTGGTTTTTGTTTGTTTTGGGTTTTTTTCCATTGTTTTTTTTGTTTGGATTTTAACATAGAGAAGGCCTCTTCTAACTCCTCCATACAATCTGTGTTTTATAGACCCTAAGCAGATTGCCTTCCCTTTTCCAGGCCTCACATTTCCAGTTAATCTAATTTTCTTCGCATGTGAAAACCATTTAATCTTTTGATCATCTTTTTGAGGACAATAACAAGAGCAACAAAGTTTAAAATAAAGATGCCTGGTGGATGTATGCAGTATCATAATGATGTTTTCCATTTTACTTTCTATCATTCTCACAACAGTTCCTAACATCTCGTTCAAAAAGTAGAAAACATAGAACATTTAATTGATCTCAACCCAAGAAAGATATCTAAATATTATTTCCCATGCTGTAGCAATAACTGTAAACTAAAATGTCAAAGAATATAAAAGAGGACATTTTTAATATAAAAAGAAAAATTGGAAGAGATTGAATACCCACCACTGACAAAGACTGATGTCAGGTAATATGATGCACTTGATAGGCATCAGTGGGAATGTAGAAAGAATGTAAAGAAAATGAAAATCATGGAGGTTACTGATCCAAAAACCTGAAGGCAAAGATCAAGAAACATTATGAAAAAGCTTGCCACATCTTCCTCCATCGTTTGATAATACTTTCTGGTTTATTTTGAATATACTTATTACATGAAACACAATTCAATATAATTTGGTGGTATCATTTGAACTATTAAAATATTCTATAGACTTTGAAATGAATGCTTAGTTCATACAAAATTGGACTAATCCATGGGAATAAAGAATTACATGTACAAATCTAGGAGATACTACCCTTGTGTAGTAGAGCTATGGTTGTGAAGGATTGGTCCACTAGTTTTAATCAAAGGATATTTTAAAAATCAGTCATCATAGTTACTAATTATTTTTCATTCATGGAATATGATTGGTCCTATTATTCAGATTTCATGATTGATTCTTTTAACAGGAGACTAGGACTAAAGCAAACTATGTCCCTGTAGTATAAATCCATGACATTGTCTGAAGTTGGAAATATGTTAATAGATTTTATTGGGTCTGGCTACGATGGAGTTAATTTTCCCCATAGCAGCCCTCATAGTAATGTGTTTTGTAAAGGTGTTGATAACACACCAGTGTTTTGGTTACTGGTGAGTAGTGCTAGCACAGCATCGAGGCTGTCTCCTGCACCCAGTAGGCTGGGTGTGGGGAAGGTATTGGGAGGGGACATAGCCAGGACAGCTGACCCAGACTGACCAAAGGGATATTACATACCATATGATGTCTGCTCAGAAATAAAAGCAAAGAAAACGGAGCGGAAAGGGGGGGTATTTGTTATTTCCGACATTTGTCCTCCAAAGCAACCGCTACACATATACTGAAGTCCTACTTCCCAGGAAGTGGCCAACATCTCCTACTGATGGGACATAGAGAATAAATATTTTTTCTTCTTTTGCACCTTTGCGCGTGGCTTTGCTTTGTTTCTATTGAACTGCCTTTGTCTCAACCTTCGAGTTTGTTTTGTTTTGTTTTGTTTTTTTCCTATTTTATATTCTCCCCTCCCCATCCTGCTGAGGAGGGGGTTGATAGGGCGGGTTGGTGGGCACCTGATATTCAGCCAAGGTCAGCTCATCACATAAGCATTTTTTGTTGTTATTCTAAAGATTAAGGTGAAACTCATAAAGGTTAATAAATAAAATAGCCTTTATTATTGAATAAGAGTCAAACAGTTTTGACTGATGTCCTTAATAAGATGTTATTATGTCCATGTTTTATTTTATTTAGTTAGTTCTAAATAAGAAGATAAAAACAAAGGCAGTTATGAGTCAAGAAATGTAGCAAAATAAGAATTTTTTTTACTGTAAGAGAAAAAAATAACTTCTTAAGTTTTAGTCAAACTCGTAGTCAGTAAAAGTACAGTCCATTCATATTTTCACTGAAGCATGATGATGTAGACCACCTGGACATCAGTTAAGTTTGTGAAAATCCTGTGGTAGAAAAAAGGGAGGGAAATGCAAGGAAAGAATTTGAACATTACATCTGATCTTCAGTACCTAACTGAGAGGCTGGAAACGTCTAATGCTAGAATACCAGTTGCTTACTCTCCAACTCTAGTTCATACACAGAGATGTGAACCTGTGTTTTATTGATTTCATGTTTGAACCCACACTGAGTTAGAAGAGCAAGGGTTTCTTCAGGAAGTAACAATCTCAATTTCTGTACTTTCCATGTAAGATTGCTTAAGGATGTTTAGTTTGCTCTTTAGACAAGAAAATCAATTTGTCTGAGAAGAGATTTATGTCATCCGAGTAAACAATATACCTTAAAACTGCACAGTGAAAGAATGCTCTGAAAAGACTCTCACTGAAAGGAAGAAGAAGGAGTGGGAAGCAGGAAAGAGAGTGCAGGAAGAGGATCATATAAATGTAATTAGCATTTGTGAAATTAAGGTTGTTGGGTCTTTTCTTTTTTTCCCCTTATATAATCATATATGCACAAAATTGACACTGAAGCTTTTAGAATCAGGATTTAAGGTGAATGTAATTTACTGTTGTAGCTTAAGATCAGAAACTGCTGTCCTTAAGTATTTACACACAGCTTTCATGCATTTTAACCTGCTTTCTTAAGAAGATGCAATTGATCTGAAAATACAGTACATGCTTGAAATATCTTCCAGATTGCCAACAGGATCTGATTGCATACACAGAGTGTTATTTTCTGCCAAATAATCCCATACCTACAAAGTTGATGTTTTAATGTAAAAAAACCCCCAAATTTTTCCCTTGAGATAGTGTCATCAAATACCATCTATGCTGCCTGTAAATTTAGTCATAAATCCTTTTTGTATTTATAAGAGATTTGTTTTTCAAAATATCTGATTTTCATCTCAGATTCAGCCACACACTAATTTCCTTGTTTCTTCCTGAGAAGTCTTGTATAACAGACTCTCACAGAAAAAGTTTGGCACTTACCCAAAACAAAATAGGCTTATCTCCTTGCCTGGAATTAGTTTCCTTATTAGGGTTAGAATTTAGAATCATTAAATACAGCAACTAAAAAAAAATTCTCTTCATATAATAGAAACTGTTAAAAGGCCTGTTGGAGGTAACATGATAAAGCTAATAACGAAATTAATATTAAAACTAATAAAACTGAGGGTAAAATGATCATGTAGGTAGAAAAAAATTAAAGTAATGGATATATGGAATGGAAGGAACATGGCAGCATTGCAAAGTCTGAGTATTATAGGTTTATATTTTTTAAATGTCTGTTGAAGGTACTACGTGAGATTAGTACAGTCTGGATGACAGAAAATATCGTAGAATCATAGAATCAGATAATGGTTTGGGTTGGAAGGGACCTTTAAAAGTCATCTAGTCCAACCCCCTTGCAGTTAACAGAGACATCTCCAACTACATCAGGTTGCTCAGAGGCCCACCAACCTGACCTTGAATGTTTCCAGGGATGGGGCTTCTACAACATCTCTGGGCAACTGTTCCAGTGTTTCATCGCCCTCATTGTAAAAAATGTCTTCCTTATATCTAGTCTAAATCTACCCTCTTTTAGTTTAAAAGCATTACCCCTTGTCCTATCACAACAACCCCTGCTAAAGAGTTTGTCTCCATCTTTCTTATGTGTTGACTGTCATTTACAGTATTGGTCATATATGACAAATTTCATACATAATTTTGATGTAACTGAGATACTTACTCCCCTACCTCTCATTCCTAAAGAGCCTTTATCCTTCCATTCAAATGCTCCAGTCATAGGAGCCATCCCACCACATCTCTGTGAAGCCAATCAGGTCATAGCCCTGCAGGCTTGTGCATATCTCTAACTCCTCTTGTCTATCTCCAATGCGCATTTATTTAGAGGCATTTAAGCTGAGTCCCAGTGATCCCCTTGTGTACATTTGTTATAAATTCTCTGTCATTTTGTTCTACTATTAGTCAATTTAATGATCAATATGATCAGTCATAATTCAGATTAGAGTTGTATTTTAATCTACATTTCCAATTAATTGGAAAGGAAATATTTTCATATGAAATATGCCTAAATAATATACATAGATATTGTATGCACATAAAACCTGTTGCTATTTTAGGAATCAAGGTAGAAGACAGTTTTGGAGAGATAATTGTTCCTATTTGTCAGAATGGGTTCTCATTAAAAATAAAGGTTAAATGAGGAAGTTAGTTCTTTCCTGGGAGAGAAATTTACATTTCTTTGTAAAGTGACAGCTTTCAATAGCAACAAAATCTAAATTTAACCTTGCTATATAATAGACCTCCTTCCTTATTAAACTTTTTTTGGACTTAATAAAACAAACTTTTCTTAAAGTTTATTTCTGTTCATGCATGGCTTCCTTCTAAAAGAAAATGTTTCTGGAACATTAGAGGAAAATCCCTTCAGCTATTTCATAGTTATAAAATTATGAAATATATATTCCTATTTAAATGCTAAATTCTGACTAGCAGTTTCTTGGTGAGATAGATTATTGAAAACCAATTGAACTTTGCAGCTTCCAACCTGGATATGCAAGGGTGAAAATAAAATAATTTAAAAAAACCCAAAAAACCTTTCCTTTAAAAGTCAAAGGCTTAAAGTAGAAGTTGCAATGAGGCCCAATGAAGATGCATCACATTGTGACAGAATCACTGCTGAAGGAAGTTTCTGCTCCATGGCAGAGCAAACTCACATCTACTTGCAACAGAGTGCACAATAACAATTTTTTTCTCAAATATATGCAAAGTATTTTCTTAAGAATAGTTTTCTAAGTAAAGTTTATTGCCACTAAAGTTGCTAACTTTAAATTGGAATAGTGTTGACAGAAATAACCCACTGAGTTCTTGATTAGAGATGTGCATCAGAAAGCACTTTTCTGACTAATATCTTGTCAAATGGGTAAAAGAAAAATTCCCAGTCTAATGAATCTTCTGTTTTAAATCTAATTTTCAGCTGATGCTATTCTTGAAATACTTTTTTGGATGATAATTTCAAATTATGTGTTCTGATTCAAACTGAGGGTCAACTTTGCAGAGAAATTATCTGAGGAAATAATCTTCATACATTTCCAAATACCAATTTCTACATTGACAATTCTTGTTATAGGGAAGTCCTCAAATAGAACATTTAATTTAGAGGGAATGTAAATCATATAAAAGGGATATAGATATATATAGATAGATTACAGATAGATATTGATATCGATATCGACATAGATAGAGATATATAGATATAGATGATATAGATATCGATAGATATAGAAGCTATGCAAAGAACTGCAACGTGGTAAGAAATAAACATTAATAAAAAATCTGTCAAGTACATGCCTTAGAAGTGCTAGGAGAAATACAAATATAAGCACTCCATTAAAAGAGTCTTGAAGAAAGTTCATGATTGAATTTATCTGTTTCCTATTCTTTATGTATCAAATGTGTACCTGTTTTTCATTCTAACACATTTTACTTATCTGTAGCTGTTTAACTCAGGGTGGAACATTATGTTTGGATGTTTCTACACTGGAGTCTTTTTCAGGGGAAAAAGAAGTTTACAAATTGGTGACAGCAGGCTGCTCAACATAAAAGAGCAAAATGACTAAGGTAAGAAAGAATAAAACTCTCCAAACTACAGCAAAGCCAGCCTTCCCTGCATGAGATCTACCTAGAGAAAAAATCTTCTAAACCTAGCAATTCATTCTCTTCTGTCTTCCTCAGTACATGTGTTGCCTTCAAAACAATTCTGCCCGAGAGAGATACAATTGTTGTTTTAATTACAACTCACAAGAGAGAAAGCAACAGATGTATAAACATATTTTAGGTATTTATTAAATACCTACTGAATTGTTATATACCTGTCGGCTCATTAAAGAAGTCTCCATGGATTAACCACTGATACTCAACACCTTAATTTTCAAAGACTCAGGAAAGATTTGCATTTTCACCTTATGTGCACTCATTATAATTTCTTTTATATGTTACTAGTTATAAGCCTTTATATTTCTTTGCTCTTTTCTTCTTAGTAATGGCTGACAGAATTGCTGACTGTATTAAAAAACCAAAAGGATATATGAAGAAAACTACTGCACAAATACACCTAACTAAAGTTATTTTTCACACTGATCAAGGCTAAGAAATATCAACTAACAAGTAAAGAAAAAAACAAAGATTAAAAAAAAAGAAAAAAAGCCTCAGTTCTTAGAAAATGAAAAGTCTGTGATGATTTTGCTTATAATATCAAAGTCAAGTCTGGCCCCACACCATGTAGGTTTAGAATTTCCTGGAAGAGTTTTCTTCTTTTCATATTATATTGCATAATAATATGCAAACTTTTCAGAGAGCACATTGCAAATTCCACTTTCTGGATACCTGAGAGTTGCATTTAGAGTGTATGACCCTTAGAAGGGGAAGAACTTTTTCCCATTTAGTTTCTCCGGTGTTCCACAGAATATACCAAAGGTAATAATGAAATTTTATCCATATTCAAATAAACTCTCCCTGTGCTTAATATCAAGAGAAACTTGTAGCTCTATCCCTTAACCTTCACCCAAATGTCACATCTAGTCAACATGCTTCATGTTGCCTTCTGTTATTCAAGGATTCCACTCCACAGGTTAGTATTTAAACCATTAATGCAGAGACATATCTACATATCTATCCTGAAGACATTAAGAAGGAGTGACTGAGATAAACTGAGATAAAGAAGGATATTCTTTGTGTTAAACAGGTACTATAACAGGCTTTATTTGCACTTGGATTTTTAATTTATGGTGTAAAATGAAAGTTTCAGATTAAGTAAACATATTAGGCATGACTCATTTTCCTAAATATATGACTTCAATTTCATCTTAGGTACTAGAAAAGTATTGTTTCTGGCCTTCACTTGCTGATGAAGAAGACTAAAAATGTATTTTAGTCATCTTAGCTCCATGCAGATGCTTATGATACACAAGGGCATCTCATACGGTACTCATTAGCTTTCTCTGGGTAAAAGAAACAAGTCTGTAGGGTGGGATTCCTTTTGAGATTAGGACTGTTACATTTAGGGGTTTATATATAGAAATTTGCATGTATTTGGGAGTCTAAACTTCACTGGAGATCTAATTTATACAGGTGATGTAAACTAAAGAGAAATGTAGATGGCCAGCCACCAGTTTTCTTCTTTAGGGTGAGTAAACACGTCCTCTAGGCTACAATGACTACCAATCAACTTTAAATTTTTTCACTGTGGGATTTAGGTACATTACTTATTAGTAGATGCACAGAGTTATGTTTTTTTAAGGAGCTTTAACATAGCAGAGATGACATTGTCAAAGCCTATGGAAAAAATAGACAAGTAGTTACCCTTCTGGAATAGTCAGGAATTGTCAGAAGACAACATGTGGAGGAAGTTGCAATGGGTTATAAATACAGTGTTTTATTGAAGCTATGGTTTTCAGAACAAAATGGAGTTATGAATTACAATTCTCAGGCTCATCAGTTGAAGCTACTTTGTTGATCTCCTTTGAGGACTGAGATATCTAGGATGGAGTACTTGTCTTGTGAAAAACATTATTTTAATGATAACTGTATATTTCTGTCTTCTGTTGGTTGACTGAGCTCCTTCTTAAGGACTTTCCTTAGGACCCTATAAGACTTCCAGTAGTGGATTAAAAGTGGATGACTGAGGCTATTACACTTCCCACATTAAAATATACTTACACTGAGTTTACAATGGGCTGAAAGTTGCTGCAGTTTTTGAGGTGATTCAGGAGTGGATCAGACTGGTTTTATATTAGATACAGTAACGGTGTCTAGCCAAAGATACATAGGACAAGTAAAAGTCTTATAGTATCAGTCTTTATTCAATAGTATGTTTGCTATATCTTGGGTTTTTTTTGTTCTTAGTCCTTTTTCCAAAGTTCATTAATTCCACTTGGTATATTTTTAACAGATTTCACTATCTTAACAAATTATTTTAGACAGAGCTCTAATAAATAGATTTTCATTTCTGCCCATACAATTACTTTCTTTTTTCAATCAAAGAAGCTTGGAAGACATGACATCAGGTCAACAACACATTCAAGTAGTTTTGTTCTATATATTCCTGGCCAAAAATATATATATATATTTATTTTAAATTACATCTCAACCAATGTCTCTTCATGATTTTAAGCCAGTTTAACACCTTGATTGATTTTTATTTACGTAAAGGGCACTGTCATAATTGGTAGCTTCTTTTTCCCCTTCTTAAATATGCTATCACAGACACACTACCATAACTGCTGGTGGGCTTGACCTTGGTCAGCGCAGGTCCATCTTGAAGCCAGCTCTGTCAGACACAGGGGAAGTGTCTGGCAGCTTCTCATAGAAGCAAAACCCATAGCCCTGTTACCAAAACCTGGCCATGCAAACCCAATACACAGACTCATGTTTAATCACACTTCTTTGATGTCAGCAAAACTGTGCTAGAATGATACTTCATGATTGTACCTAAAGACCACATTTGTACCTTGATGTCTACAATACCCATGCATACTTATGAATTTGGGTGTCAAAAGGAGAATTTTAGGATATTTACTTATAACTGTTAGGATATAAAACAATGTAAAATCTACTTTATAAAAAGACACAAAAAGGATTGAATATTTAATTTATCAAAGGAAAGGCTAAGGCTTGATCATAGTCAAGACACACAGAAAGAAAGATTTCTGGTAGCAGAGGACCGTTTAATTTGCCCTTAGAAGAGATAACATTTTTTGATGTCTATAGAGTAAAGGAAGCTCATTCGGATGATGAAACAAGATATGTAATTTTGGGAGTATGTGTAATTAACCAATAGAACAATATGCCTTCTGATGTAATAGCTTCTCCAGTTACTTAAAAATTCCAAAACTCTGGATGTCTTTTTCTAAAAAAAAGACATCTATCCACCAGAAGTTACAGTTTCATGGAGAAATCACTTGGCAATTCAGAGTCTTTCTCATTGATGAAGACATACTGCTAAAGCACTGCTTCATTCCAGTCATCTCTATCTGGTAAAACATTTCATTGTGCTCCATTACTGACCAGTATAATTCACAGTAACCATGTGGGTGCTCTGATAAACACTACATAATACGTTGGCCCCCAGCTGCTATGACTAGTAAAATGCTCAGCTAGACTAAGTAATAAAAAATGGCCAGCTTCTTTTGGCTTAGTGAATTAAATTAATTTGGGAAAATGGGAAAAAATTCACAGCTGCAAATACATTTTTATTACAAGACTGATATTTGCTGTCCACCACATAGGATGATCTCTCACTGCTTTATCAATACTCAGTAAAACTGGCAGAAGACTCTCAGTCATTTCATTGCCACAAGTATTGATTCTTTTTCTACAAAGAGGCATTCCCAGATGTATTATTTACTACATGAATTGCTTTGGGGAATAGCTTTAAAAATGACATGATATTGTGCTAGGGGAATAATGTAACTAGATAGGCAGAAAAAAAATATACTCGGCAATGCAAAACATTCCTGACTAATGAATGGTAAAAGTAAGCAAAAATGAGCTTGATCCTCCACTACTTGGTATATGTGGCAAAGCAAGCAAAAAGTGCTTTCCAGCTTGGCATGTTTTAGATTTTCAGAGGTTAGAAACTACACAAGACAACAGAGGATTATGGAATATTTCTCTGTAACATGGAGAACAGGAGAATATGCACTGTTCTGAATGACTCTTGCATTTCTGCCAGAGAATGTTCAAAGATAAAAAATCTATGGACTTTGCAAGCTTCTTGAAAAACTGTTTTTAAAAACTCTTGATGATATTTTCTTTTTATGAAACAGGTGAAAAACTTGATTATGTCTCTAGTACATGTATACAAACTACATCACTGCCCTAACTTTTGGTGTCTGCATCTTCTCAATTCAGAGAAAGCAAGTTAGACTCCATTTACTCTGCATGCAAGAAAGACCAAGGATGTCCAACACCCAGAGGTTCAAACTTCTCTGGAGAAAGGAGTAAAGCAGTGGAACATATTCCATTTCTGTTGCTGAAGCTGGACATAAAGAATGCAAGGTTTGAAAGCAGAGCAAATGAGTAGACTTAGGTTTGCAGCTCAATGATACCAAAGTTTTTCTAAGATGTGGAAATCCTGAACTCTAGCCTCTTCCTCTTGAATGTGAAAAAATCTACCCTAAACTGTTACTAAATTAAAATGGAGCTAATACTAGGGAGAATTGTAATGTCCATTCTCATATGAATGTCCTGATCTTCTGGAGCTGCTGTTCTCTTGGTTTCAGAGAAGACAGGAATAACTACAGTTGTCAGTGTTTGAAGCTGAAGACAGAACTGTCATTGACTGACTTCTCTCAGGCAGTTCACTGCATGGAAGGGAAAAAGAACAAATGATCAATGTACTTATGCCCCGCATTTAAATAACTGCAGAATTTCAGAACTTTGGATGTACTTAGACTGGGGGAAAGTTCATGCAGCTGATGAGTCTGTATCATCTATACCCTGTGGTCAAACAAATTAAATGCAAGTTTTATCTAGATGACTCACTTATCTATTCTGTTTCACTACCAAATTAATTGTATTTTTATACAATCAAAGACAATTGTATCCTGCTTAAATTAATGAAAATGGTCAGGAAGAAAAACTTTCATGCTGTGCAATTTCAAGAGGCATTCTTATTATAGAAACCAAACTAGTAAATTTATATTTCAAAGTGTTCCAGATGTGAAAAGAACTACATAAGGATTCATCATTCTTATTCACCTTATTAATAAATTATTGTATCTAGAAAACTCCTTTAAAGATGCACTAACTTTTAATGTTATCTCATCTTTTCTTTTTCTATTTCCTTTCCCTTGCTAGCTTGTGTCAGAAGAGATGAAATGGAAATGGAACAGATAATAGAATACATATTACTAGAAAACATGTTACTTCCTTAGGTTTTATAAAACAGAACAATGTTCCTAGCTTTTTAAATATTTGAAGATCTTCACCTACATACCAGAAAGTATTAGCAATAGAATAGAATAGAATAGAATAGAATAGAATAGAATAGAATAGAATAGAATAGAATAGAATAGTTCAGTTGGAAGGGACCTAAAATTATCATCTAGTCCAACTGCTTGACCAATCCAGGATTGACCAAAAGTCAAAGCTTGTTATTAGGGGCATTGTCCAAATGCCTCTTAAACACTGACAGGCTTGGGGCATCATCCACCTCTCTAGCAAGCTTATTTCAGTATGTGACCACCCTCTTGGTAAAGAAATGCTTCCTAATGTCCAGTCTAAACCTCCCCTGGCAAAACTTTGAACCATTCCCACATGTCCTGTCCCTGCATCCCAAGGACAAGAGATCAGCACCTCCCTCTCCACTTCCTCTTCTCAGGAAGCTGTAGAGAGCAATGATGCTGTCCCTCAGCCTCCTTTTCCCCAAACTAGACCAGCACCAGCTTCATTGTCCTCCTTTGGACATATTCAAAGACCTTCATATTCTTCTTAAATTATGGGGACCAGGATTGCACACAGTGCTCATGGTGAGGCTGCACCAAAGCTGAATACAGTAGGATAATAATCTCTTCTGACTGGCTGGTTATACTGTGTTTAATGCACCCAAGGTTACAGTTTGCTCTCTTGGCTGCCAGGGCACAATGCTGACTGCTCTTGAGCCTGCAATCAACCAACACCCCCAGATCTCTTTCTGCAGGGCTGTTCTCCAGTCACTCCTCTCTCAATTTGTACTTGTTCCTGATGTTACTCCATCCTAGGTGCAGAATCCAATATTCGAACTTGTTAAATGTCATCATTGCCCAATGCTCCTAGAGCCCTCTGCAAGGTGTCTTGTTCCTCAAGATAGCCAACAGCACCTCCAGGTTTGGTATTATCAGCATTTTTTTTTTAATTGTTATTCTATGAATTTGTCTAGCATTAAATTCAATGCATTTTGTACACAGCAAGATGACCTACTTGACCATCTTTTGATAAACCTATAAATAAAAGATGTGATCTTCAATATGAATGATATACTGTATTCTATTTTCCAGTCTGATACTTTTTTCCCTCAATGATTTCCTACGATGAGAACAAGTCCCACCACCTCTTATCAGTCTTACAGATATTCTTTACCTTAGTCTAGCTATTCTTTTCAGAAAGTTGTTAGAGAGATAAAGGCAATCTGTATGACTGTAACCAGTGTTCAGGATTGCTCAGTTTAGAGTTTTATAGGCACAGATGTTTACAAATACTGAAATTATTGAGTGGAATAGTGTTGTGTTGTTTTTTGTTTGGGTTTTGGTTTTTTTGAGTATTATACACAGCGCCAGTGTTAAAAAATGTCCATTCCTATAAGGAAAATAATCTAATTACAGATTTTAATAGCAAATATATTATAGGTTTCTTTCAGTCATTAATAGATAAAATTGTTTTCTTGAGTTGTAAAGATACAAACATGACAATGTGAAGAGCGTTCTGACTGTAAAAGACAAAAAGGAGACTAAATACATTGTGCCAAGGCCAATAAATATATTGGGCCAAGACCAACCAGACTGTCCTGGTTTATATTTATTGAATTCTTAAATTAACTATTTAAAGAATTAATTAATTATTAAATTAAAAATTAAATAATTCTTAAATAAGTATTTTTTTCTGAATTCTACAAAAACATCACTACAGATTTCTTAAAAAAAAAATAAACATTTCAAACAATAATGAAAAATATCCTTTCCTAGAGGATAGGATTTTTGGTATGTAAGCTTTTTAAAATGAATTTCAATTTTTTTTTCTCTCTTTAAGTAAGCTAATTTAAAGTAATTTGTCTGCTTCTGCTACTGCAAGTGCTTGACAGAACCTTTGGAAACATCTTGTTCTGGTTAAGCATTAACCATAGACATTAATGAGGACAGAAACTACAGTAGACAAAGTGACATTTCAAAAAGATTTTGTATATAGACTGTTGATTTTGACCAGTTCTTCTCTGTTGTGCTGTGATGGAAGCTCTCCTTGAAGACTAGTTAGGGTGAAGTTGGATAGTATGAATGTGTTAATGAGCACTTTCAAAATGAACTTCTGAAAATCACTGGATCTGGAGCATCTCTGAACTTTCATTCATATGGATCAGAGCAGAGAGCTGGCAAAAAATAGGTACGTTTCTGGCTGGGAAGGCTTTGTTTGGTTAGTAAGCTGACATGTGCCAATGAGTGACATAGCCATCATAAAGAAAGGGACGAATACAAAGGACTGGAAAGTGAGGTTGCCATTCTTGGGAGCAGTAAACTTTGAGGTCTTCTCAACTGTATTGTGGGACATTATCTTTAGGATTTGTATTAAAAAGAAAAGTATTTTTTTTCAACAGCTTAAATAACCTTTAAGACAAGAGAAATATTTTTTTATTGTAGGATTTTAAGCCACGATTTTTAAATAAGCATTGAAAATATTTACAGCAAGTATATTTTATCTCTGAGTCTCTTTTTTATGTATATTACTGCTCAAATATTCACCAAATCAATTAGCTCTAAAAAAATTTGTTATGATAATTTATCAAACATTTGATCAATATTAATTCTAAATCCACCAGAAAAAATTATTTTAAGTGATCACCAATTTTGAAAAAAAAAAATGAAATTTATATTCATCTGAGTTCCATGAATCATTGAGAGATCGTTTGTCTTATTAAAGTCTGTTATTAATATCTAGAATCCATTTAATTTCACTTTTAAATGAAACTAGTAATTAGATAATCGATTTAATCTGGCAAGCTTTGGTGGATTACACTGCTGTGAGCTGGTAGCAATACAGAATGCCAGTAGCCCATGAACAAAGTTTTTGGATGTCAATGAGAAAAAGAACAAGTTCAAAAATCTCCATGCAAAACACACAGGATATCACTGCTTTTCCTCTCTCTCTTCCAGTAGGTTGGGGTTTTTTTTGTTTGTTTTGCTTTGTTTTGGTTTGGGTTGGTTTTTCCCCAGATTCTGTGGACCTCATTTTGCAGTTCATAAACTTTTTAATTGGGCAAACTGATAGAAATAAAAAGAACTGTATTTTGTAAATATGCTTTTCAACCATAAGGAGAAGCAAAACTTAGGGAAAAACAACTCTGGAAAAAAATATAATTTATTTTATTTAATTTATTTTATTTAAAGGGAGGATGTGAGTGATAGTCACACACTAGGACTCATACATGCAGGATGTCTAATATTTAGTAATCCTACAAAACAAAATTCATCAGTGGAAATATTTCTATGCAGAGACAGGAAGGGAAAAATAAACACAGAAAAAATAAACACCTTGATATAATCACAGAGCACAGGGATTGGCAGAGGAGAAGAAACTCCTCAGAACTTCCAGAAACAGTCTATTAAAGATGTGATTTCTTTTTAAAAAAAGTCTCACAGTATAAGACAGCTTACAGTGAAGTGTCTTCTTGTTCATGTCAACAGGAAACAAGTCACTGATTAGATTTCGTGTGTTGAAAGTTACTACACTGGACACTAAGGACTGGTGAAATTTTCTTGTGACAACCAGACTAGAATGTAGTTCTTTTTACACACACAGAATCACACAGAATGTTGGGGATTGGAAGGGACCTTGAAAGATCATCTATTCCAACCCCCCTGCCGGAGCAGGAACCTAAATGAAATTACACAGGAAGGCACCCAGGCGGGTCTTGAATGTCTCCAGAGAAGGAGACACCACAACCTCCCTGGGCAGCCTGTTCCAGTGCTCTGTCACCCTCACCATAAAGAAGTTTTTTCTTTACGGAACCTCCTGTGTTCCAGCTTACACCCATTACCCCTTGTCCTACCATTGGGCATCACTGAGAAGAACCTTGCTCCATCCTCATGACGTTCGCCCTTAACATATTTGTAAACATTAATGAGGTCTCCCCTCAGTCTCCTCTTCTCCAAGCTAAAGAGACCCAGCCTTTCCTCATAAGGGAGATGCTCCATTCCCTTCATCATCTTGGTGGTTCGGCACTGGACTGTCTCAAGCAGTTCCCTGTCCTTCTTGAACTGTGGGGCCCAGAACTGGACACAATATTCCAGATGCAGCCTCACCTGGGCAGAGTAGAGGGGGAGGAGAACCTCTCTCGACCTACTAACCACACCCCTTCTAATGCACCCCAGGATGCCATTGGCCGTCCTGGCCACGAGGGCACAGTGCTGGCTCATGGTCATCCTGCTTATTTAAAGAAAACAAAGAATCATACTGTACTTTGTACATTGACAATCAAATCCCAACGTAGGGAAAACTCTTATAAATTGCATATTATACTGCAGAGTGATGTGTAGGGATTACCACCTCAGAGGATATGGACATTGCAAATAGACTTATTATTATTATTATTATTATTGAACCATCTTTAATCTTAGAATCTCACTCAAGCTTCTATTTAGAGAAATTAATTAGCACCTGCTACACTGTATGGCTGATATTTATAAGGCATTATTCAAAGCTCAAAAATCGGAAAGAAACAGCTCTTCCTTTCTTCATATCTGAAAAAAAGACTGCTAGTTTATATGTGTTTGTTTACAAAATCATTTATATTTTTTAAAAATATTTATCTTCTGCCACTTTAGCTAAATTTTTACACTGTGATCTAACTAGAGTGTATTACAAAACTGACACTAAATTGAGCATTATATACATATACTTGATTGTTTATTTATTGCCAGAAATTCCTTTTTGAATTTCCAGAGGTGTATGATAAGAGAAATTTCCTCTTTCAAAATGATTCACAAGGGACTACTGGGGAACAGTATTTTCTAGGTTAATATGACACTAATGTAAATCTGAAGCCAGAAGATGGACGTCATTCATTACTCTTGTGATTCTAAGCTCTTTTACTTATGTAAGAGTTGAGGCCTAGGTGGGTGAGGTATTAGATAATCTAAACAATCATCCTCATCATGTTAATTTATTTTTCATAGTACATATACCAAATTAAAACAAACAGGTAAGTCAGGTAGCTTTTGAAACACACAATGTTGTAAAAAATGAACAGTCTGTCCATCTGAAACAGATAGAATATAACTGACTAGAAATTTAAATTATTGTGTTATTTTTGAAGGATTTCCTAGCTATATTACCACAAGTAAAACATTACCATACTATTTGCAGTTTTGGATTTGTAATTGTTTTACCATCCATTTAAAATGTTCACAGCTTGATGCAGTTCTACAGTTTGTTAAGGATCCTGAAGTGTGATGACTCTCTTCCTCTCCTCTTTTAAAAATCAAATTTGCTCTCAAAAAGCAGCTGGTGAATTATCAATAATTTTCTTCATGTGCTCGAAAGTGATTGAATCAACATAATCACATGGTACAAATTAACAGGTGCTGGTAACATGGCTTCAGACATCTCAGAAAAAAAAGATCAAATCAGGCTGAATGAGTTCAGCTCCAGAAAGTAACCTTTCTGGTATTCCATCAGTTTCAAAACACTGGAACATCCTGAAGATTATTTTACTCAAAGCATGAATAATTGGTTACCCCCAATAAAGCTCTTCATAAATCTCCCTGCAGCATATAGTGTTCACAGAAGACTTGTGGTTTTATCCCAATTATCCACAGTCTCGAGAAACAGTGCTGAGAGAAAATTCAGGATATGTGATTAATGAAGGTACTTTTTGAGTAATTTGCGGTATCTCTATGCTTTTGTTCATTTTGAAACAAAACTCATATTACTATGACTTTTTATATAAATTTACAAGGGTATGCAAAGCCATATTTGGAGCTTCTTATTTTCTCTTATTCCTTAACACTAAGGTTACAAGATAATAAGATTTAGTTTTTCCTCTCCCTTAAAAGCAAAGTTCAGTGTTCCTCTGCAAATTGCACTTTAATGAGCAGCAGCTGTTGGAGTATAAGATTTGCAGTGAGTATTATCACACCAGTACAGACAATGGCTGTTAAACCCACCTTCTCTCAAAAGTATTAAGATTTTTACACAGTACATTACAGAGTACTTAAGACTTATAGAAAACAGTGAAGACAAAATATGTTTATTTTACTCTATGAGCAAAACTGTATCTCTATAAACTTTCTCACTTGGGGCAATGTAAAGAATAAGCAACAGAAACAAATGCTGTACACATGCTCCTTGGCATAAGCTTCAAACCATTTCTGTGCTTATGGTGATAGTTATCCTGGATGCATCAGTTAAAAGACTTTTTCAACTACCCTGATCAATTCTCATTTCCTAGGCGAGAACAGTCTAAAATATATTTCTTTTTTTGCCTAATACAAGAAGACTTATCTGTGCCTTCATTCCAGTGTGTGAAACCAAACAATATGTGACAGGTATTATCATATTGCTATATTGTATTATCATACTGTGGTGATTTGGGTGGATTCACCCTTTTGCTTGCAGCTTGCAGCCAAACAGCCTGCTCTATCACCCTCCCTCGCCCAGGGAGTAGAGGAGAGAATTGGAAGGAAAAGGGCAAGGAAACTCATGGGTTGAGATAAAAGCTATTTACTAATTAAAATAAAATTATGATAACAACAGTGATAACAGACTTATACAAATGAGTGATGCACAGTGCAATTGCTCACTGCCTGCTGACTGATGCCCAGCCTGTGCCAGCCAGCGATCCTGGAGCCAAGACAGACCTGAAACCGAAACCCCAGAAGAGCGAGCCTGAGCGATCCCCAAGAGAATACCACAGTCTTCAGGTCAACCCTGGTTAATATACTGACATGACGTGATACGATATGGAATATCCCATTAGCACATCCAAATGCCAGTTCTGGGTTTTGCTATTCACTACGCTTCTCCCTCCCAGTCCTAATGAAGCTGTGAATCAGCCAAACACGGTGGCCTTGAGCTCCAGCAGCAACTAATAACACCAGTAGTGTTACCAACATTCTTCTCATAATAAGTCTGAACTGAAACACTGAAACTAAAATACAGCTATTCTAATTACTAAAAATAAAATTAACTCTATCCTAGCAAAACCAGGACACATATATTATTTTTTATTGTACACTGGACAAATATGTTTAATTCTACTCCTTCCATTGCTTATAGTGTGAACTTGTATAAAGTAAGCACTGACTTGTGTTGCAATTGACCCAGCAATCAAGTTCTTGATTTATTCCTTTCCCTATGTACTTTCCCATTTAAAGTCCATAACTTCTTATCCTGTCCTAAATACAGATTCAAATAGAAATGTCATATATGATCACCAAAAAACTATCCCAACCTCTCACAAAGTGCATCTATGTAAAAACCTAGTCTTTCTCTAAACCTGAATTTAACAGTGCAGAAATAAAATGCCCTGACTTAAGTCATAGTAACAGTTAAGAAACTCATGTTTCTACATGACTAAATAATTTAAAGTTTCTGTGCCATACATGAAACAACTCAATGCCATTGACTTGGTGCAGGAACTTGTTAACTCAGGTTAGGATGTGTATATGACAGACTGATTTGTTCTTAAATATTTCTTTGGATCTCTATCCCTATCTCTCTACCTGATTTTGGTGTTGCTGAGAAATAGTTTGTGGTTTTCCGTGTTCAAGATTTTGTGTGCAAAATGTCAAATGTTCAGCTTATTAATTTAATTAAACTTTTCTGTTTGGATAAATGCTACCCCAGTGACAAATCTGGGCCTGAGTAATCCACAGCAGTGTGAGCAGAAGTATGTCTGGTTTAAAGATAGTGTCTCAATGCTCAATGTGATGAGGTATGGACTCCAAGAAATTTGTGGGGTTCCATTTTGAGGCCTGTGTAATTCTCATAGGCTACAACATACTTGGGAGTAGAGTGAGGTTCATAAGCTTACTTTATTCTCTAGAGTCTATTATGGTCTGGGTTTTGTCAAAAAGCGGATCTTGCTTCCAGTTATGGCTCATTTATTGGAGGGATTCTAGACAGGGTTTTGTTAAACCCTAGATGTTTGGCCCTGATGGCTTTTATTTGTTGACACTACTCTATAAACAGAAGTGTGTTACTTCCAAGAAAGATGAAAATGCAAGTTTTTCTATCATCTTCTTCAGGAGAAACTGTAATATTGATATATATCAAAAAATAAAGGAAGAAAAAACTCATTCCTTTAAATAAAGTTGTTTTTTTTCTTGTGAGAAGTACATTCTTTGTTCTGTTTTGCATTTTTAATATTACGTTACAGGCCCAAAATATTTTCTGTTAGTTTCCTAGTGTTTTATTAGTCAGTTTGAGATATTTGTCTAAACCATCAGCGAGGACATGCATACGATTTTCTGAACAAATTCCTGAAACAATGTTGTATATAATGTAGAAAAGCACAGTCATTGTATGCTGACTTTTCCCTGCCAGGGAAGGAGAGTGTGATTTATAGTTCCCTTCAATCTTGAATAGGCTAGTAGGTCAAAATATTCATGTTTGGAACAATTTTTGTTGTTGTTGTTGCTTTTTTTTTTTCTCCTCAGAGGCATACAGATTCATTTCCAGTGCTCCTTCACCATCAAAAGCTTTGTTTCTGATGCCTGGAAATACATCACTCTCAAGAATAATTTATAAATGACAAATATTAAATGTTTGGCTGCATAATAATGTCTTCAAAATACCACGTTCTGGAAGGTCGTCTTGTAATACTGATCTCAGTAATTTGGTACAATTGTTAGTATGAAGAAATTCTGAAGATATGAAAATATACCAGAACCTGGCAACAATTTCAATCACCTTTATTTTTTTCCTGTTCATTCATTATTAATGCATGAACATTAACAGTCCCAATTAAAAAGGGACATGAGCTATTACCTCCAAATAAAACCCTTCTTAATTTTGTCCAGTTCTCCTGAATGTGGTGTTTGTGTCAGTTTTCATAAAAGCCTAAGGGAATTCTTCATCATCTGCTTCAGCCAACTGAGCCGTATTTTGCTTTAATATTTATATTATTTATTTTTCTACGACAGTACACAATGTGTCATACTTCAAAGATAACCAGCATACAGAAACAGTCCCATGAAGATGAAAGCTAGAATAAAAGCAGTCCAAAATCACATCTTTCCGTAAATATACGCAGTGTAATATTTCAATTATCATTTTCAGTGTTAATTATTTTCTTATTTCTCCCTCAGTTCACCCCTGATCCCATCCTTAATATTCAACCTCCCTGACAGCTGGTCTCCTAATGGTGGAGCTATTGTGAGCAGATATAAAGAAAGTGGTTTCCCTATAAACAGAAACTACAATATAGTGTATAAAAGATTTTAAAATATTTCTGTTCCCACTTACTTCCAGCCATCAGTTTTCATCTTTTTAGAAAAATGGAAGAGCTGACACTTCTCTCTTATTAATAGTAGCACTCTTAAAAATGTTAAAGTACAGCTATTCCTTCTCCCTACCCCACCCCACAAGCTGTTTATCACTTCTATTGTTATATGAAGTATAATTTAGTTTTTATCAACACACTTTATAGCTATAAAAACATGTGTTAGCACATGTTTAAAGCGCACATTTTCTTAATTTTCAGTAAGACTGCTGCTATAGAAAAAAGCATCTGCATAGACTTGAACAATATAACTGCACTAAAAGGAACTTCTAGAGATTATTATTTACATCCTTGAGTAGTATTATTTCACACACTCTTTAATTACAGTTAATTAAAAACACATCTGTTAAGGCTTTGTAGAAGTTTGATGAAAGAAATTCAGAAATACATATTACTTCACTCTGAACTCACTGCAAAACTAGCAATTACTAGAGGTTTTCTCTCTTTTCTCTGTCTAGTCACCTGAGAGCTTTCCTGAAACAAATCATTGCATTTCTAGAAGCTTCTTGAAAAAATCCCTAGCTTGGAATGTGTATTTGTAAACTGAAAATCAGTCTTACTAATTGTAACAAAGTAGTAATTAAACATGCATATTGATGTACAGTAGAATAAACATAGAACAATATTCCAGCTTTCCAATTAGCCCATAACACCCACTTAAAAATAAAGAAGGATCAGAAAAAGTCATCTGACCATATTCATGTCCAGATAAGTCCTTTAAGTATTTTTTATCAAAATCATTATCTGATCATATTTCCAAACCGTTCACTGGCACTTACCAATGGAGAAGCACTGCTTTGTCAAACATTGTTTCAATGTGTATATAAATAATATAATTTAAATTGGTATACTAAGGTACAAATAATTTTTTCCCTTTGTATATGTTACCATTGTATGCATCATTGGTTATGTAAAAATGTAGATGAAAAAATAACTGTATTCTGAAAATTATGCATTCTAGCTTGCATATGCTGACACTATATTTTGGAAAGTTGGTCTTTAATGTTTAGGTTTTTGGGTTTTTTTGTTTGGTTTTTTTTTTCTTTAACTATGCATTTCAGTTTTAGATACTTTTTCATTTAACTTAATGTATTTTGTCTTACTTTTTTGAGCAACCTATTTTATTCACCAGTCTTGCTTAGAGTACACGGTATATTTAAGAAACACATAGTGTATGTGTGTTTCTAAACAGACAGAGCCCAACAATGTTTTTCAATTTCTGGCATCTGCTATCCTAATGCCTACTGATCAATCCAATGCATCAGTTTCACTTTTTAATTTTGTTTTATTTATTTATCTCTCTAACTATTTATT
Organism: Antrostomus carolinensis; assembly: GCF_000700745.2. Classification (NCBI taxonomy): domain Eukaryota; kingdom Metazoa; phylum Chordata; class Aves; order Caprimulgiformes; family Caprimulgidae; genus Antrostomus; species Antrostomus carolinensis. The sequence continues at coordinate 11,037 of NW_010316852.1, read as the reverse complement.
TATTTAGGGTTAAAAAAAAAAAAAAAAAAAAAAAGTACTAATAATTTTCCAAAGGCCAGTTTCTTCCTATTGAAGAAATTCCAGAATTCCAAGTCACTCAAGTGTCATAATGGTAATAAATTGTCCTGTTTCTCCTTACTGAAGGAAAAATTTCAGTTTGTTGCTCTGTACCAATTTTAAATCTTGTTCTCAGAATCATTAGAACTTCCTTACAGAGGCAATATGGGTAGTCTGTACAGTGTATGGATAATCAGATCACTCCTATAGGTGTGTGATTAATGCTTCTTTGTCAGTTGTTATTTCTGTCAAGAAGTAGCTCCAGATAATCTAAAGTAATTATAGAAATTAATAAAAAGTGCAGAAAATTATAAGTCAACTCTGACAACATTTCTGGATAGAAAAAGAAGAAATAACTGAAAAAGTAAGAATGCACTGCTAGAGTACTTCTGTCAACTTCCATACCTGATGTGCTTAAAATTCTGCTGCTGAACTAAATCACCAAATATGTCCTGTTTTCAAAGCTGTTAGTACTCTTTAAATTTTAGTATGTATTTCACGTAAACCAATTGCCAAATGCAAATTGTTTATCTTTTGATAAAAAAGGTGATGTAAATGGTAGAATATATTTCTCCAAATGCAGAATTAACTTTTCATTAAAAAGCATCATCAAATAATAGAAATTATCTGTTCTCACAATCACATGATTTCTCTGACTTCAAGAATAGGTTTAGACAAAATAGCTAATGTATTTCTGTTATTTCTTCTCTATTTACCAAGGTGCGTTGGAAGTGCATCTAAACATATCTGACTGTTAAAAAAAAGGACACAAATAAGGTAATAGAGATTTTTTTTGTATGCTTCACCAGAATTCTTGGGCATCCCTTAAAGGATTCTTAAGTCATATATTAAAAGTCAATCAGTAATTGATACACAGGCTGCGGATCCCAGACAGTCAAACAGACAACTCATAGTCCATTTCAATATAGGAAAATGGTTTTGAAATATAATCTGATTGCATTACTGTTGTCCATTTTAGACTGATTTTGAAACGAATTGAACTGGTTTTAGATTCTTTGAATCTGTTGCTTTTTTGGGATTTAGATTTTGAACTGACATTTGCTTTGTCATAGAGAAGACAGAGGATAAGCAAGCAAAAGGTCATATTCCAGACTTAGATGAGAAAACTAACTTTTTTTGTGCAATCTACTATAGTAACTCAAATTTAACTTTGCAGTGAAAGTTGGAGCTTTCACCTAGACTAAAACCTCTAGATAATTCTGGTACAGAGAAGCTTTTATGTTGTTTTGTTTTGGGATTTTTTTGCTGTTTTTTTGTTAAGTTGCCAAAATTAAAACTAGACATATAATGGACAGACAAGCAGAGGTAATGACTGAACTCAGAGAGACAGCAATAATTAATGAAGACTACCTTTCCAGTGATTGAAAGTATTGCCAGGTCTCTATGTTAAAGAAAGAGATTAAGTTATGGTAAGTCTGCGTGTACTGTTGTCATAAAAACTGTCACCAAAGTTAAGTCAGGGAACATGTAAAATGAAGAATCAAAACAAAGAAGAAAGGCTAAGAAGGAATATTTGAGTTCTCAGCACAAAACAAGAACCAGGGCAAAACAATCAAATGAAAATTTGGTCTGAAGAAAAGAAGCAATAGAAATTGAAAGAGATGGAGGGATGGGAAAGGAAAGAGGAAGGAATTCCAAAATAACTTCTTTTAAACAGAAAGAATTACAGAAATTAAATTACATTAAACTGTACCAAAAACATAGCACCATCTCCCTTGGAGGGAGACTGATGTTAGTAAACAACATTAAGGTGGAAAGAACATTAGTGAACTGAAACTAATACCTATCCTTTTCTGTCTAATGCCACCCCTAATATATAAGTTAATATCATTTCCTCCCTACAGAAGGGAAATGTTTCTGCTTCAGATTCTTTGACAAACAGTAATAACAAAAAGATTTCATTAGAAAGGACTTCGGCTACAAAGTTAAAATATAAATATTTCAAAAGCCTATCTCCATTTTTGCTATATTAATTCAAAGATGGAATCATATATTTCTGATATGACATTAAAAAAAAAAAAAGAGTCTGAATAGTAAGTGGGTTTACAGATTGTTTAGTACTGGAACTATCCTCTCTGCATATTATCAGAATATAAATTCTCTGTTATATCATCTTTCAGTGCCGTAAATTCTCATATATGCACCCTTTCTACCTTTGCTTTTGGTTTATTAAATCTTCAAAGGTTGTCTACTGTATTTTTCAGTCTTAGCGGGAGTTCTTGGAAGTGTGCCATTTTTCAAGGAAATATCCTAGCGTGATGAATAGAAAAAAAAATTCTCAAGTTACAGGGTTTTGGACCGTAGAGGATATTATTTGCCATCATAAGTGCTGTATTGATCAATGATTATAGGACAACAAATGACTCTCAGAATACAGTAATTCAGCTTTCATTAGTTTAAACGTTCTAGTGGATATGCCCGAGTGTTTTGCTCAAGGCAAAAGTGAGGCAGCCTTCAGGGTAAGTTTTCAGTACTGCAAGGCTGGATGCGTGTCTTCAGGTGGAGTCAGCAACTCACTGAACCTTGTCCAACTGTCCTTAGCTTGTTATCATAATTTTAGTATGATTCACAGGCCACTATTTTAATGGAGATACGTGAAATGTACCAAAACCTAGCTAGCAAGACATCTTTAGAACAGATTTTCTTACAAGTTTTCCCAAAATTCTGTTCACAATCCAGCTGGAAATACCATCCATTCATTTTAAGCAACAGTAGGCTGCAATTCAGCCCAATATATCAGCAAAAGCTGACATATTACATGAGATTTAACTAGTGAATAGGCCTTGTGCTAAATCTCCATATATGAATAGATTTCACTGAATGAGGAATGAAAAGACTTATTTGTAAGAAAAAACAAGCTGATATACAGATCTTTTCTTGAGTAGTAAATTATTTGCCAGTCAATCCCATTTTCCTTTTAGCAGACCTGCTATTTTTCTCCTGTAGACCTCATGATAAGCAGTTTGTTTGGACTGTTTACTGCTTATGTTAAGACACTGGCAATCCTTGTCACATGGTATTATTTCCTCTGCATGGCTGGGTGAATGAAATAAGCCAAATTATAGAACAGAACCAATAATGAGCAAATAGCAAATAGTACTGATTTTCCATTAAGCAGGTATTTCTGTAAGAATGACTGAAAATTTCAAAACCAGAAAACACCTATTGAATTTTTTTGGCCAAGTTTCAACTAATTAGTTGTAACCAATAACATAGCCACAGAAATTACAATGCATTTAGCTTTTATTGAGAGAAGAAATGTAACTTTTTTTCTGTCTCACTCTCTTTTTTATTCTCTTTTTTTTCTTTCTTTTTTTCTTTTTTTTTTAAGTCACCTTTTAATGACCATTTCATTTCAAAACTAGAACAGGTAAAACAAAGGCAAAACAGTTGCAATCTAGTAATAGTAAAAAAGGGTACATTGGTTTTGTTCCTCATATTGGAACAGCTTTTATGGATGAGAGAATTCTTAAACTGATTAGAAAGCTTCAACCATGAGTGACCATCTCTGGCTGAATGAAGCACTGAAGAATTATTCAAAGAAATTTGTGTCTCTAAAGGCTGTTAATTCTCCATAATAGACCAAATAAAACAACATCATTTGTTCTCATATGCATCCACATTACTTGCAGAGCAGTATCTTTTATTTATTCAAAGAAGGCAAATTTTCTCCTTTTTTAAACTTCGGTATGAACACATGTGTACAAAAAGAGGAAGCCAAGAGATCTTCTGATACTACACATTATCCTGAGTTAAAGAAAAATAGTTATTTCCCTGTAGTTATAAATCACTATTTCCAAGACAAACCTTAGCATAAAAAGAACATTCTATGTTTTATTGATGCATACATAGAATTTATGCACGTGATATATTTAATGTCAATAGCAGCAACATACTTTTTCAAGAGATTCAAAATCATTGTTTATACATATAGTAGTACCTGTACCTGTTGACACATTATAGTCACAGCTGTATTTCATTCATCAATTATTATCAAAAGCCTCAATTTATATTGAAATATTATTATTTCTCAAAAAGTACTGATACCAGTTATAGTGTACCTGGAAGAGTGATTTAAACTATCACTATGACTATTTTGGCATAATAATCTGAAATTCGTAATACAACAAAATGTCTTGCCAAGGGTCCTGGTTTCACTAGGATAGAGTTAATTTTCTTCTTACTAACTAGAATAGCTGTGTTTTGGTTTCAGTATGGGATCTGTTATGAGAATAATATTGATAATTGTTATTAGTTGTTGCTGTAGCTTAAGGTCATTGTGTTTGGCTGGCTCACAGCTGCATTAGGACTGGGATGGAAATGTGTAGTAAGTAGCAAAACACAACATTGGCATATGGGTATGCCAATGTGATATTCCATATCATATTACATTGTGTTCAGTACATTAATCAAAGCTGACTGGAAAGCAAGGGTATTTTATCAGGAATCACTCAAGTTCAGTCTTCTGGGATTGCAGTTTCAGTTTCAGGACTGTTGCTTCTCTGGGATCACTAGCTGGGGACAGGCTCTGCATCGGTCAGTGAGCAGTGAGCAATTGCACTGTGCATCACTCATTTGCACATTCTGTTGTTACTGCTGCTATTATTATTATTTTATATCAATTAGTAAATTGTTATTATCTCAGCCCACAAGTTTTCTCACTTTTTACCCTTCTGTTTCTCTCCCTTATTTCCTGGGCAGAAGAAAGTGAGAAAGCAACTGTGTTTGGCTTCAAGCCAAAGGAGTGAAACCACCACTGGAGTACTAGAGTGAAAGCTATTTCCACTGTTTGTCCCTATCTTTATTCAACTTTGTTAACACATGATCAAGGTTATTCTGACTTGTGGGTACACTTGGATTGGCTAGAAACTTGATAAATATTCTCCTAAATATTATTAATTACAAAATATATTAAAAAAAAGAATGGAGCTTGTGGATAATTAATGTAAATGTTAAGCGTAACTTGTGAAATAGTCCCAGATAGAGCTGAGCCACAATGTATGTGTTCACAGCCAGGTTCTTGCCAAATGTAATAGGTCTAATCTTTGGGACCTAGTTGGAATATTCCAATCCACTGTACAACTGATTACTAATCATTACTGTATTTTATGAAAAATTCCTAGGAGATGGATCCAGTGCTATTTGAGTTTTTTAACAGTATGAATTGGGTCTTTGAAAATAGGGAAACCGTTTCTAAATGGAATGGCCAATACCTGCAGTAGAATACATACTTAAATATAGTATCACTGTAATAACACTTTTTAAGATTCCCTTAAACAGGAGGATAAGCAATAAAATCATTTAACATTCTTTTGTCATTGTGCTGGACCCATGGTATTGTGAGACAACTATTTTGCAAAGTATTTGACGATACCTTCTCTCTTAGGTGTTGTAAGCACAATACAAGGATACTGTAAAACAGGTTTCAGGATAAAGGTTAACATGGATCCAAATCTGACTTTTGACAAGCTTTATTATTCTCATATAGTGAACTCTTGTTAAACACTATTATATATCTTTTAGTAATATCTTTGGCAATATTGCTGTTTCATGTATTTGTGGGTGTGCCCACTGTGATATAGAGGCCATCAGAGGCTTCACATATGTATGTCTATCTTTCCCTCTCACCCTTAATACTTTCACACAAAGTACAGAAACTGAAAGCTTCAACTCTTGTGGCAAGTCTTTAGAGTCTTTGTTCAATAGTGCCAAAACAGGTAAAAAGGTAAATACCACTCTGAATTTATCTACAGACAAATCTAGACTACCAGCACATACATCAGGAATACACTAGTAAACAGTAAAGAAAATAAATAAATAAATAAATAAATAAAATTATATATATATGTATATATAAAATTCCTGGCACTACTGAATGTACACTTTAGAGGCACAAGAACATTCATTTTACAGAGATCAAGCTTTGGTGTTCTGTGATTCACAACAATACCTACAAAACTCTCGGACAAATAGTTATAAGGCTGAGAGCGAGAATGCAGAAAGCTTAGCTGTTGCAGGTATGTTACAGTGATGTTCCTAGGAGTACAAGTGATTAGTATTTTGCTATTAAGGGAATAAGCAGGATGCATGCAGTCCTTCAAGACACACCTAGAGTAGTGTATAACAAGAATATGTAGATTAGGAAATATTCAAAGATGGCATCAAAAGCTATATAGCATGGATTGAACATATGTTACTGATAATGACTGGCATTTCAGTATGTAAAGTAAATGAATCAAGTATAACTGTTTAAAATACATGCTAGATGCTTGTAATGAACCTGATCAGTGTATACTGAAGAGCTAATGATCCAGATGACTGCTCTTGATACCATCTTTAAGCAATTAGAAGAAAGCTATCAGGAGTAGTCAACATGGATTCACTAAGGGGAAATCATGCTTGACCAATCTGGGTAGCCTTCTATGATGTCACCACCAGCTGGATAGATGAGAGGAGAGCAGTGGATGTTTTCTACCTTGATTTCAGCAAGGCTTTTGATACCGTCTCCCACAACATCCTTGTAGCAAAGCTTAGAAGGTATGGGATAGATGAGTGGATGGCGAGGTTGATTGAGAACTGGCTGACTGGCAGAGCTCAGAAGGTTGTGATCAGTGGTGCAGAATCTAGTTGGAGGCCTGTAACTAGCGCTGCTCCCCAGGGGTCAGTACTGGGTCTGGTCTTGTTTAACATCTTCATCAGTGACCTGGATGTGGGGGTAGCATCCACCCTCAGCAAGTTTGCTGATGATACAAAGTTGGGAGGAGTGGCTGACACACCAGAAGGTTGTGCTGCCATTCAAAGAGACCTGGGTGGAAAGGAACCTGATGAAGTTCAAAAAGAGGAAGTGCAGAGTCCTTCACCTGGGTAGGAATAACCGCATGCGTGAGTACAGGTTAGGGGCTGACCTGCTGGAAAGGAGTTCTGTGGAAAAGGACCTGGGTGTGCTGGTGGACAGCAGGTTGGCCATGAGCCAGCAGTGTGCCCTTGTGGCCAGGAAGGCCAACAGTATCCTGGGGTGCATTAAAAAGAGCGTGGCCAGCACGTCGAGAGAGGTTCTTCTCCCCCTCTACTCTGCCCTGGTGTGGCCACATCTGGAATACTGTGTCCAATTCTGGGTTCCCCAGTTCAAGAAAGACAGGGATCTTCTAGAGAGAGTCCAGAAAAGGACCACAAAGATGATTAAGGGCCAGAAGCATTTCCCATATGAGGAAAGGCTAGGAGAGCTGGGACTCTTCAACCTGGAGAAGAGAGGACTGAGAGGGGATCTTATAAATATTTATAAATACCTGAAGTACTGGGGGTGAAATGGATGGGACTGGGCTCTTTTTGGTGGTGGCTGGTGACAGGACAAGGGGAAATGGGCAAAAACTGAAACACCAAAAGTTCCATACATACTTAAGGAAAAACTTCTTTACTGTAAGGGTGATGGAGCACTGGAATAAGCTGCCCAGGGAGGTTGTGGAATCTCCATCTCTGGAGATGTTCAAATAAGGTTAGCTATCGCTAATTACTGTGGTTATAATACATAATAACCATATTAATTATAGTGGTAATGAAGTTAATAAATGGCACTTTTAACAGTACTTTATGGAATCCGAATGTCTTTCTTATTGGAATCATAATGAACCAGGACCTCCTGGTGGAAAACAATTCCTCATAGATTAAAAAAAGCAGTATGAAAATTAAAGTTTAAACATATAAAGAGAGAGCAATGGCTTTGACTTTGGAGATCTGAAAAAAACCCACAAAAAACCTTAAGTGGTAAAGTCAATTTTTTTTCCAAGTCTGTGGTAAAGATATTTGGATGAGTTCCTGTTTTGTGGAAGAAATAAATTATTTAAATAGTCAATCTTAACACTGGCCAGTAGGCAAACTGCAACCCTAGAACACCAAAAAGGGAAAGAAACATAAAAATCCAGTTCCCATAAGACAAAATAAGCCAATTTACCCAACCATATGACAATACACAGATTTAAAATATAAATAATCATAAGTAGAAGGATTTTGTATTGCATAAGTAAATGAACAAGTTGGAATAACAGGTATGAGGTAAGATATGGTGCTAGAGTATGGACACAGAAAGAGAACTAGATAAAAGCTCTGAAGCACTGTGATTGATCTTTTCCAATTTTTTATTTCAAATTTAAAGTCATTATGTGAATAACGTTACATTTCATACGTTCTCAATTAGCATTCATGAGATCATAGATGTACTTAAAAGGTGTAACATTTATAAATCAACAAACATGATTTCTCACTCAAAACGTGATTAAGCTAATTAAACCCAAGTAGTTCCTGAAACCAAGGACTTAACAGGATTTACAGAACATTTTGGATATATACTGGGTATGAAGAGTGTCCTGAGGTCTTTAAAATTGGAAACTGGAGCACTGGAATGGGGAGAAGGCAGACACATACACAAAGAGAAGAAAATTATTACCTTTCATAATAATTTAAGCTAAATTGTGAGATCCTTACTGATATTTCCAAAGAAGGCTGGCCAAGAAAGATCCCTAGGCAATAAATTATGGGAAGATAATGCTAATTTCAGCACACAGTAAGTGACAAATATAGTTAAATTCATATTACTATCTACGATCAAACTATATGTCATAAAAATTAAATTGGCAGCATAAAACTGGAAAGAGAATTAGAATGATCAGAATTAAATATATGTCAGTAGCAAAATACTTCAGCATGTTTTTTTCTGGGCAAATGCATACGTCTAGCATATAATCCTGAAATGGACGTTCATTATTGTAATGAAAACTGTCATCAGAAACATAGAAGGATCGCAGGCTAGATGAGAATCGGATTCCAATGAGCCAGAAGGAAATCACTATTGGGAAAGAAATTGAGGCAGGTGGAGATTCTGTTAGATAAAGAGCAAAGCTGATGAAGGACTTGGAGCACCTTGAACTGACATTTAATCAGGATCACACTTTTTCTCCTTTCCATACTGTAACTTCAAGAAATTCGATCAGCCTGTTGTTAGGAGACTCTCCTGTTCTTAGCGTACATATATTGCTGTAATCACATCTCAAATATAAACATGTACTTAAGTCAGTGTACTTTAGCTTTAATACAGTAACAAAATCATCAAAGAACTTAACTGAAGAAATAACTTGAAATAAAGCTAAACAGCTTTCCATTGTCTAAATGTAGACATCTAGTGTTCTTTTAGGCTCTGTTGAATACCTTGCCAGGGCTGGAGCTGCAGCTGCAACTTCAGAAGGGCACAGGTCTCCCACGAAGACTGCTTTAGATATGCCAGCAGATTTCACATGATAGTCTAGACCATTTTGAAATGGCATGTCTATGTTCAGACAAGTTAATCCCTTCCTATCTAATTTGCATGCCTAGAAAATACTGAATAGAACAAATAGTTGTGAAAATAATACCTTTTTTTTTTTTTAGTAATTTAAAAAGAGCCATCATATGTTGTTGATAATAATTTTGTTGAGCACTGCTGAAATCACTAATATGAACATGAAATAGTAAAAAGCTGATGAGGTGGAGTAACTTTTGTTGTGATGCTGAACATGCAGGAGCAAAACCCTTTAACATCAAACAATCTGCTTTCCCACTTGCTATTAAGAAATGAAAAATGATTCAGTGTTCAGCAAAGATTTATTGAGACACTAACCCCAAAGTAAAATCAACTGGAAAGAATTCATATATACATAATGGGGTTAAAATCCTCAGTTCTGTGGCCTTACAGATATTTTAATGCTTGATGTTAGAAATCATTCCCTATGGGGTCCTTGTGAATGTCATAGAAAAAGAGAAATTGAGAAACTGCTTAAGTGACAGGGAAATAAAGTGGAAAGCAGAGGGAATGAGAGAAGGAAAGGTGATGTTACATGATATGACTTTTTTTTTTTCTTTTTTTTTTTCTTTTTTTTTTCCCGAGGAAATTGGCTAGTTCTTGCATAGCAAGGGACAGATACTGGACGAGTGGAATGAGGAAGACTTGAAGGAGAGAAAGTATTGAAATAAAAGCTAGGATTAAAAGCACAAGAATTCAGTGGAGGAAATTAAATGGGTCATGTATATTCTAGTACCTATTCCTCAGAGAGGGACAGAGAAAGTGGTATTAGTGATGTGACCATGTGGATGAACTCTGAAGTAAGTGGATGGGACAAAAAACCAAGGACACAGAAGAAAAAAAGCCAGAAGAGTCAGTTATCTTCTGTGACAGATGGTAGAACTGTTTGATTTGTTTGTCTACAGTTTACGTTACGGCACTACTCCACTCCGATGGGAGCAGGAGGTCACTTCTTTCCCAGAAAACAACTGTGAATGTTCATCTTTGGAGAAACTTCAGAAGCAATCAGGAAAAGGACTGGAGGAAGGCAAATGTCACTCCAGTCTTCAAAAAGGGCAAGAAGGAGAACCCGGGTAACTACAGACCGGTCAGCCTCACCTCCATCCCTGGGAAGGTGATGGAACAACTTATCCTTGGTGCCATCTCAAGGCATATCAAGGATAAGGGGGTCATTAGGGGCAGTCAACATGGCTTCACCAAGGGAAAGGCATGCTTGACCAACCTTCTAGACTAGATGATGGTCCTCACTGACAAATTGAGGAAGTGTGGACTGGATGATCAGGTAGTGAGATGGACTGTTAACTGGCTGGTGGGAAGAAGCCAGAGAGTGGTGCTTAATGGGCCAGAGTCTAGTTGGAGACCTGTATCTAGTGGGGCCCCTCAAGGGTCAGTACTAGGACCAGTATTATTCAATATATTTATAAATGACCTGGATGAGGGAATAGAGTGCACTGTCAGCAAGTTTGCTGATGATACAAAGCTGGGAGGAGTGGCTGACACACCAGAAGGCTGTGCTGCCATCCAGTGAGACCTGGACAGGCTGGAGAAATGGGCAGAAAAAAACTTAATGAAATATAACAAGGGCAAGTGCAGCACAGGTTCCCCTATCCTCTTGCCACCAGGTAAGAGGA
>NW_010316851.1:0-4179 GCF_000700745.2 Antrostomus carolinensis | reverse complement strand
ATATAATAACTAATATATATATATAAAATAACTAATATAATAATAGTTTTAGTCCTTTAATGACTTATTACAATGCTTTGTCAGATATTATTGCCCAGGCTATCTCCCTTTCCGGTTTGGGCAGTTTCCTCCTTGAAAACTCATTTCTAAACCTGTCAGGTGTACTTGCGTGTGCACCTGTCAGAAAAAAGTTATAATGACCTTACCATCTGCATCATAATTAACTTAAATACAGTGAAATGTTTTGTTAGTGGCAATGAGAAATGCATGCCAAACATTTCTGCTGCTGCATGATATTTAATAGAGTATAATCATTTGTGATTACAAAGAACAGCTTGTTTTGTCTGCCATGTCTTCAGTGAGGAGTTCTTGGTATGGGTTAGGAAGGGTGCCACTTTGCTATTCTAAATTCAGCACTCATTTTCCTCTGTTTCAGAGGGTCCCGTTGCAACTCTAGGCATGAAACAGTTTTTCCTCCCTATTTCCATGGTGTCAGTTTGTCAATGAAGAAATGGAAGACAGCACGCTGCTTGCATTGAAACCAAATGGAAAAAAAAAATACTGATTCAGACCCACAATACAAATCTCTGATCTTTCTCCCTTTTCATTTTGCTGTATGGTTTTTATTCTGCAATGGAAAATTAGAATTGCAAAAGGATAGTGTGTCAATGCCATTTTCTGACAAGAATCATGTCACCTGCACACCTTGTAAAATGTGTGAATAATGTAACCTGGACACCCTGCAAATGCTTTATCTGCTCCTACATGAAAAAGGCATTGTATTAATATTTTTTGGTAATGGGCTACTTTGAGGACAAGAGATAAAGAAAAAAAAACTGCAACAGCCTGCTGTCTTCTCCTTTTCAGAGAGCAGAAAATCAAGATGCAATTTATGAGGCAAAGAGGAAAGGTTCCCAAGCCCTCAGGAATTAACTGTAAGTAAGGCAGCATGTCATCAGGAAACTCCAGAAGAGCTTTCAGAATAGCACATAGAAATCTTTAGGGAGACTAACTAAGAGTACTATGGACAGCCTTGGATAAGTAAGCAATGAGGAAACTTAATCTGCAGGTTCATAGTGATCTGATTTCTGCTAGAACAGTGTTTCTAATCCCACAAAGTGGATACCACAGTGACAGCGTGGAAGGTGGGTAGCAGAACACCTTTGCTCTGTGTACTTCCCTCAGCACACTCCAGAAAGTTTTATCTCATGTAAAGATTCTCTTCATTATCACTAAATGGCCTTGTCCTCCGTGGAACCTCGACAGTCCCTGCGTAATTAGCTACGTCTACAATTAAACAACACACACATCAAGTTCACTGAAATGAGCTTAGTGTTCCAAGCTGATTTCCTGTTAACCTTTCTTACATAAGCTCGAGGGAGGTGATTCTGCCCCTCTACTCTGCTCTTGTAAGGCCCCACCTGGAATACTGCATCCAGTTCTGGAGCCCCCAACATAAGAAAGACATGGACCAGTTAGAACAAGTCCAGAGGAGGCCACCAGGATGATCCGAGGGCTGGAGCACCTCTCCTATGAGGACAGGCTGAAAGAGTTGGGGCTGTTCAGCCTGGAGAAGAGAAGGCTCCGGGGAGATCTTATAGCGGCCTCCCAGTACCTGAAGGGGCTACAAGAAAGCTGGGGAGGGACTTTTCATAAGGGCAGTTAATGACAAAACAAGGGGAAATGGGTTTAAGCTGAAAGAGGGGAGGTTTAGATGAGATATTAGGAAGAAGTTCTTCACTGTGAGGGTGGTCAGACACTGGAACAGGTTGCCCAAGGAAGTTGTGGATGCCCCCTCCCTGGAAGTGTTGAAGGCCAGGCTGGATGAGGAACTGGATGATCTTTAAGGTCCCTTCCAACCCAAACCATTATTCTATGATTCTATGATAAAAATACTGGGATTATTTATTACTTCTGCCATGCAAAGACAGTGTGACATGTCACTTTTTCAGTTTTACATGATGCAAAGTGGAGGGTTTTTTGTGTTCCTCTAGCAGGCTAACACCTTCCCTGTACACGCAAACACCTTTCGCACTAGGCATGCTCAAGTAAATTCAGATCAGTTTCACCACCAGCATTACAGTGTTTAATCTTGCTTCTAAAGACAAAACTGAGGTGAAGGAAAAAACAGAAAGAAAACAGGTATCTATTTGAAGCAAACAAGTAACTTTTTTCCCATTCAAATTTCCATAAAGGATACAGTCCAGCAAGAGTTTAGTGAGTGACTGGTACGCTGACAAATCTTGCATTTTAGGTATTTGATTGTATGAAAAATCTACTTCCTAAAGAAAAAAAAGGAGAGAGAAAGTTACTTTTCTTTTTTCTACAGCACTTACAGCTTGTGAAACTAAACAGCTGTTACATTAAACTTGTGATCAACGGTGTGGAAGAAATAAGATGATAATTAATATTAATATTGGCACATAAACAGAAAGGGGCTTTTTATGACACAGAATTCACATTTTGGGAACTGCCAAAAAGTATATTTTCTTCCAACAACATTATAATTAATGGTCCTGTAATTGTGTATACATACTAAAAAAAACTAACAGAGAAGATGGAGAAACACGTAAAAGTCATGTTTTAAAACAACCTCCTGCTTTTTATAACCCAAAATGGGCTGCAAGAAAACAACAGCAAAGGGAAGACTAGCACACAACTTCACTTTAAGTAGGTATTTCACAATAAGGACTGGTACCAGTCAATTTGAAAGGCAGGAGCTGATCCCACTAAAAGTCTGATGAATTTGATGAGTAAGGAAAAAAATTCTGGCTATAACAATACACCTGCCCATGGCATGCCAGGGTTGAGAGCATGACAGAAAAGACTGAAAAGTATAGTGTAAAAAACCCAAATATTTGGAAAAGCGATTAAAACGTCAAAGGAGGCAAGAGAGAAGAAGCAGGAAGGCAAAAAAAATTCACTTTTGCAAATGTGCAAATACAATGTCTAAATTAGATTTTAAAAATTGGTTTGAATTTAAACCTATAAAATGCTTTTTTTTTTTTTTTGCAACTTACCTTGAGATTTTTAGGTGGTTTAAAAAAAAAATATGTAGTCAATTCATTGTTGGAAGCATTCAGTTCCAGTAAGTAAGGCATGTGACTAACACAAGAAAGATCTAATAACAAAACAAAATGTCAAATCCTGTATATGAATGCATAGGTAAATACAGAGATCATCATGTCAAAATAATAATGTAATACATTGATAATTATGTCCAATAGCAATCAAGAAACAATTTGTAGTTACACATTCAGAAATGGATGTTTGAAATGCAGAAATCAGGTATATTAACACCTTGTACTAGAAAAGAAGATGGTTTCTAAACCACAAAGAATAAATATTCAAGTTCTACATTAAATTTCCACTATTTCAACTGATTTGTGTGTAAGTCAGAATTTAGTTTTATATTCTAACTGCCTCTAGAATGAGAGAGAGAGACTGCCTCTGTCCTAAGTTATTAATTAGTGGAGAAAAGTATTTAGGCCACTACTAAAGACTAAATGACTAGTTCATAGAATTGTAGATTCACAGACTGGTTTGGGTTGGAAGGGACCTTAAAGCTCATCCAGTTCCAACCCCCCTGACATCAGCAGGGACACCTTCCACTAGACCAGGTTGCTCAAAGCCTCATCCAGCCTGGCCTTCAACACTTCCAGGGAGGGGGCATCCACAACTTCCTTGGGCAACCTGTTCCAGTGTCTCACCACCCTCACAGTGAAGATCTTCTTCCTAATATCTAATCTAAACCTCCCCTCTTTCAGTTTAAACCCATTTCCCCTTGTTTTGTCATTAACTGCCCTTATGAAAAGTCCTTCCCCAGTTTTCTTGTAGCCCCTTCAGGTACTGGGAGGCCGCTATAAGAGCTCCCCGGAGCCTTCTCTTCTCCAGGCTGAACAGCCCCAACTCTTCTAGTTGCTGTGGAAAAGTTTTTGCTCTGTTCAGACCTACCCTTCACAGACAAACTGTTAGGAAAATGAGCACAGAAAAATGCCACCTTACAAAAGTGCTGCTATTATTGGACTCCAGCACCTCAAGTGAAATGAAACAAATAACGTAACAGGTTGCCCACCACAGTTTATTCTTTTTGATGTTAAATTAAAAAATTAGTTGAGGAGTATGAGGGAAAGGGAAGGAGTAGAAGATGATGGAATCACAGAATGTTGGGGATTGGAA
>NW_010316850.1:0-7681 GCF_000700745.2 Antrostomus carolinensis | reverse complement strand
CAGCCACTCCTCCCCAAGCCTGGAGTGTTGCGTGGGGTTGCTGTGACCCAGGTGCAGGACCTAGCACTTGGCCTTCAAATGAAATGATCAAATATTGGGATGTACCTTCTAGTCATGCATTGGTCCATGGAAGATAAAACCCCATCACAGCTACCAGTTAATGAGATTACTGCTGTTGTTCAAGCATAGACAATTCAATGTAACATCTAGTCCAAGGAGATAAATAAAGCAGAAGATAAGAGCTGCTCAGAGGAATATAACAGCTGCCATCTGCCCAAAGTCAGCTACCCAAAAAGAGAGCTGGGTGACTAACAGCCCGTGGGTTTGTGTATGATGAACCATGACTTCCAGTTGCATTGAACTGTAATGACTGGGTATCATGCGGGCATGTCTTAAAGTTAATGACGTTGAAATTACAAAGCTGGCTGCACTTATGGTGATCTGAACCTGAGTTTGGTGAGCTTCAACGCGTGGCAGAAAACCCCTTTATTTAGCTTTACTTTCAGTCAGTCATTTCCCTCCATCCCCTTGACGCTCATTAACATGTTGTGGCTTCCAGCGATGAGATGCTCAGAAATTCCGATGATCAAACCATGACAGAAAAGAACAGAATTAACTCGTAGATACGACAGTTGAGCGTTATGGCATTAACATTGTATGAATCTCTGAAACAATAGATAGTTTTAATTTTTCCTCCTCCCAGCAGAGTCCAAGCGCATTTCATGGAATCATAAAATGGTTTGGATTGGAAGGGACCTTAAAGATCATCCAGTTCCAACCCCCCTGCCAGCAGCAGGGACACCTTCCACTAGACCAGGTTGCTCAAAGCCTCATCCAACCTGGCCTTCAACACTTCCAGGGAGGGGGCATCTACAACTTCCTTGGGCAACCTGTTCCAGTGTCTGACCACCCTCACAGTGAAGAACTTCTTCCTAATATCTAATCTAAACCTCCCCTCTTTCAGCTTAAACCCATTTAAACCATTTGCATTGCTCTTCTCCTCCTGCCCAGGTGGGATGGAAAGAGACATCTTATTTTTCCTCTGTTCTTTATTCTTCTTATTCTTCCCCAAAAGAATTGTACTCCCCCGTATATCACCGTAGCTTGCTGGATTTGTAAATACATCTGACTTCTCCCACCACCTCTGCCCCATGGCATCACTTTTTACTTCTCCCATAAAGATTGCAGTCAGGTCTGTTGATGTTCCATTTATGAGATATACTCCACCAGGTTTCATTTATAACCAGGAGGTCAACAGCCTCTATAATTTTCTAACACTGCTCGTTCTTCCTCTTCTTTCAGATACTACTGGCATTTGTGTAGAGACATTTTAGTGCCTTGGTATAAAGTTATTACAAAGGAAGATGAATTTTTATTGTCAGGAGGATGCTGCCAAGTGAAATATTACACTTTGTACTTTTATGTTTATTCACTGCTGTGTGTAACGTCCTCTCAGAAGCCTGAAAGTCACGCTCATGCCCTTTTATGTTTGGAAAATATTGATTTATTAAAAAAATTTTGAGTTTCAACTAGAACTAAAATTATAAATGATGGGTTTATTTTTAACAACTTTGACTCTCAGAGCACAGCTCCTCAGCCCCAAGAACTCTCCCAGTAACTAAAGTTCTCTGAATAAATATTTGGCTATTGAACTTTGATAGCATTTTCTATTGAGATTTGTTTTCCTTTTTCTTTGGATAATCTTCTAAATTACATCCTGAGGGAGCACAGCAATTCTTCTTGTCACTCAGATATTGAGAACTCAAAGTATGGGTTATGGGAATATACTACATAGTATACTTTTACATATATCTATATAGATATAGATATAGATAAAATTAGGGCCACAAAAAATGACCAGAGATATGGAACAGTTCTGCTATGAAGAAAGGCTGAGACAGTTGGGGTTGTTCAGCCTGGAGAAGAGAAGGCTCCAGGGAGACCTCACTGAGACCTTTCAATACTCAAAGGGGGCCTACAAGAAAGATGGGGAAAAACTTTTCAGCAGGGCCTGTAGTGACAGGACAAGGGGTGATGGTTTTAAACTAAAAGAGGGGAGATTCAGACTAGGTACAGGGAAGAAATTTTTTACAATGAAGGTGGTCAAATCCTGGCTCAGGTTGACCAGAGAAGTGGTAGATGCCCCATCCCTGGAAACATTCAAGGTCAGGTTGGACGGGGCTCTGGGCAACCTGATGTATTTGAAGATGTCTCTGCTCACTGCAGGGGTGTTGGACTAGATGACCTTGAAAGGTCCCTTCCAACCCAAACCATTCCATGATTCTATGATAAAAGCACATATTTTTTTTATATATATATATATGTATATATACACACACCCCCATAGTATTTTGAGTCTTAATTGTTAGCTGATTGTATAATCTTAATTATCCTTCTGGATCTGAATAAACTGATCAGGGACAACTGAGTAAAGAGTTGAAAGATCCTTCTCTAGAGCAGTTACAAGCCATAGGGAGGATTGTCGCTCACCAGAGATGCTCTGCTGTCAAGGAGCATTTATTTTAATAGAGATATAACACTACGAGTTTATTTAGCACCAACAAATTTCCCCTGTCACTTCCCCAGAAAATAAGGCTGAGGTGTTTCACAACGTCAAATTCCCATGAGAGCTCAGAAGAGCTGGTTGCCCACAGTCCTGCTTCTCTGTGGGTACCTTCCCCCAGGACTTTGCTCCCTAAACTGCAGAAATGTTGTATATCCTCCCTATGTCCCCATGTGTCCTGGGATCCCACCAAGCTGTGTGGATTTTTTTAATGCAACACTTTCCTTCTCCTCTGCTCCTCATCTACAGCACCTTGTAGATGCCTTCTCCCACACTAGAGGCAGCTGTGTTTAATATAACCTCTAGACAACCGGGGATGTTCAAGATTTGTAAAACAAATAATATTTTATTACAAGGATTTAGGGCAATACAAAGTGCTCTAACAAATGCGTGGTCACCTCCTCCCCAGGGTCAACCTGTGACACAGGACAGCTATTAGGATCATCTTGGTAGGCAGGTGAGACCCAAAACCTTGGTCCTAGGAAAAGCTTCACCTTGTGTCAGCTGAGCTATAGGTGACTTCTTGTGAGTGAGTAACAGTGGAAAGGTGTTGATGGAAAGCAGCAGAGTTGAGGTCTGTTTGTGTTGAGCTCAATTTCTGGGGCACAACCACAACCCTCTCCTGAAAGTGACCCCATGCAGACAACATCAATGACAGTGATAAGAGGAAAAGCAATGCTAATCACGTCTCTAGCTTTTTCCAGACAGAAAAAAATCACTATTCCCTGGGGGAAGGAGTGAAAACTGAAGCACAGAGAAGTAAAACGATCTCACAAAGGTAGTGGGGGCAACCCTTGACAGTCAGGAGCAGAAGTGGCATCTCCAGGCTCTCCTGTCTCTGCTCTCCTGGCACCTTGGTTAACCAAGGATTGGCTTTTGCCTTTGCAGGCTGAGCATCAGTGCCCCAGTGACACACACATTAGGACATTCCTCATTAAGAGCTGTTCAATTTCTCTACTGAATTTATAATACACATTTTTAAATATTCATCAGTCTAGCAATACTTTAAAGGAAATAAAACCTTCCTCAGCACTGATACCTGCTCCTGAGCAATGTCATTAGCAGAGACTGCTGAACAGCTCAACCCTTTAGAGCTTATACTAGAAGGCATGCTCCTGGCATCCTCATGTGGTGCCCACCACAGTTGGAGCAGATGTCACACCACAGCATTCACTAGGACCTTCTTTTCTATTCCCTCTGACATAAACCTGCTTTGAAATCATGAACAGAAGATGCCCATTCCTGTTTTTCCTGCTAAAACTATATTTACACTGCTTAAAATTTCTAAGATAAAGCTTCTCCTATAGGAGTTACTTACTCTGGGTGGCTGAGAGGCTGGAGAAGGCTGCCTTGGTGCGACCTGCTAGCCATTCCAGGCTCTCATGCATGTTGGCCAAGGCCTTCAGGTCACTGACATCCCGCAGGATCTCCTGTTGAGGGATGAGTTTATCTCCCAGGTTGCCGATGAGAACTTCTGACTCTTTGCCGAAAGCAGCCCTGAAATGCAAACCAAAGCCACCTTCAGAAATACAGCACAGGACAACATGGGGAAGATACCAGTTACACCATGGAGAAGGTCAAACCAGCCAGTGTAGAACTGTTCCAGCGCAGGGTCTCAAGAACATTGTTTGGTGGAGGTTTTGAAGTCTTGTTGCAGCTCATGACACCTCTGTCTGAGGGAGGTTTTTTTCTATCCTTCTCCTTCCATTTACAATCTTTGAATTTTATCTCATTCCTCATAAAACTTCATCCCAGTCAACTCCTACACCTTGTCCCCCCACCCAGCATTTATACCTCGTTGAGACAAGTAGGTGCTTTCCACATCTCCCTGGGATATGTATAAATAACACACGTGTTCCAATCCCTGATTCACTTTTTTTTTTTCCACACATCTATCAAAAGAAGTCTCCTGTGGAACCTGATGAGTTATCATGATGAAGTGACAAACAAATGACCTGGAATATCAGTCCATGCATTATTTTACTTGCACAGAGATAGCACCTGGTGAAAAATGCTGACCAAGAAAAAAACGTTTAATCCCCAAAAGCTGAAAAAGTTATTTCAAGGTGTGTAACTCCATAAACTTAATAACTTAATGTTTATTAATTTTTATAAATATCTAAAGGGTGAGTGTCAAAAGGATGGGGTCAGACTCTTTGCAGTGGTGCCCAGCAGCAGGACAAGGGGCAACGGGCACAAGCTGGAACACAGGAGGTTCCACTGCAACATGAGGAAAAACTTCTTTCCTGTGAGGGTGTTGGAGCCCTGGGACAGGCTGCCCAGAGAGGGTGTGGAGTCTCCATCTCTGGAGATGTTCAAACCCACCTGGATGCTTTCCTGTGCAACCTGGTGTAGGTGAACCTGCTTTGGCAGGAGGATTGGACTGGATGATCTCCTGAGGTCCCTTCCAACCCCCACCATTCTGTGATTCTGTGAACTGCTCACTCCACTCTCACGTTCCATCTTTTGTATCCAGATTTAGCTTTCCCAACACTTGTCTCCATGAAGAGCTTGTTTGGTTATGGCCCAGAACTATCTTCATGGCCAATACTCTTATCAATCACTTTTGCAGGTAAAGGAGCTCTCCTCCCACATGACTTTTGTGTACCATTAGGATGGAGACAATCAAGACACTGTTCCTACATCTAATTACAACAGCTCCTGGCTGAAACCAAGTGCACTTTATTGAAAGACTTTAAGTGAGGGCACATTTACCATGGTCCTCAGAACATTCTTCCTATCATTAGTTGCTCTTTTTTGTTATGAATTTGCATTCCACTTTCATTGAACTTTGCAAATCTCCACTTCCTGTCATTAGTTCTTTTATGAACTTACAATGAGGAATCATGCTGCTGAGCATAATAGCTGCAATGAGCTGCAGCAAAATAATCCCATCAGTGGCATTTTATATAGTATCATCTAAGCAGTTTTATTGCCAGCATCTCCCTAGATTTGTGGGACTTCACTGTCACTTGAGGAAAAAAAAAAAAAAGAAGAAAGAACAACCCTGGAATGGTTTTAAATTGCTCAGTTGAATTCATTAAAGGCAAAAAATAAAAATAGCCTTCATTAAAAAAAATCTCTTTGAGGATTTTCTTCAGCCTGACAATAAAAAATATGTTGCCTTAGGATACTGCATAGTATAGTTCGGGAGGAAACCTTATCTGCTGGCTGTGTCTGAGGACTGAGACAGAGGAACATCTCCAGCTCCAGTGGACTATGGTGGTGGTAATTCAGTTGTTCTTACTCTCATAGAATCATAAAATGGTTTGGGTTGGAATGGACCTTCCAAGGTCATCTAGTCCTACCCCCCTGAACTGAGCAGGGACATCTTCAACCAGATCAGATTGCTCAGAGCCCCGTCCAACCTGACCTTGAATGTTTCCAGGGATGGGGCTTCTACCACCTCTCTGGGCAACCTGGGCCAGTGTTTCAACACCCTCACACCAAAGAATTTCTTCCTCACATCCCATCTCCATCTCCCCTCTTCCACTTTCAAGCCATCACCCCTTGTTCTGTCACTCCCTGCTCTTGTCCAAAGTCCCTCCCCAGCCTTCCTGGAGCCCCTTCAGGTACTGGAAGGCCGCTTAAAGGTCTCCCTGAAGCCTTCTCTTCTCCAGGCTGAACAGCCCCAACTCTCTCAGCCTGTTCTCATAGCAGAGGTGTTTCATCCCTCTGATCATTTCTGTGTTCCTCCACTGGATCTGCTCCAACAGGTCCTCTCCATAGGTTGGGGTTAATTTTGATCCACTCTGGCTGCTGGAAATATAGTAAGTTCTTGTTGAACTTCAGGAAAGCCCTTAACGAGCCTCCCTGCCTGGGCATTTCTTAGATAGGCATAACACAAAGTTACAAAGCTTTGGGGAGTGGGGACAGCTACGCGACTCATTCAATGTCCAAATGGACATGTGAAGGTGAATACAAGGTTGAACCAGGTGGACATGCTCATAGTTAGGCTAGACAATATTTTCTTTGGTAAAGCACGATCATTCTTTCAAGCAAAACACATTATTGACTTCTACAGCAAACATGAAACACCCCACTTAGCTCTACCCACCTACAAACACTCAGATATCCTCATCTGTTCCTGTGGAGCAGAAGACATTTTGTAAAGATGCTTTTTTCAATCACAGAATATCCTGGTTGGAAAAGACCTCTGACATCATCAAGTCCAACCATACCTGTCCACTACTAAACCATATCTTTGAGCATCTTGTCGACCTGTCTTTTAAATCCCTCCAGGGATGGGGACTCCACCACCTCCCTGGGCAACCCCTTCCACTGCCTGAGAACCCTTTCAGTGAAGAAGTATTTCCTGACATCCAATCTGCACCTCCAACCAAACCACTCCTGTTGACTTAGACTATCAAATTCCACTGGCAACTGCATCAATCACTCAGAAAAGTAAGAAATTAAACATTTGGTGAATTTCCACCTTTGTTAACGAGGCTTTCCAATACCAAATGCTGTAAAAAAATGACATTTTTAGGAACTACAATTTGAGTGCTGTTCAATGAGGAGTCACTACCATGCTGCTGCCCACAACTGTGATTACAAATTCAGTTTTATCGCAGGGACAACTTCCCACATGCAAAAAAGAAATGGTTTTGGCACTGCTTTGGATGAATAGCCTGTGCATGAATAATACAGCGCTTTCAGTCAGGCTGAAGGGGAAAAAAAATCTATATAATACAAAGTATGGTGTATTTCCTATTTTTGTTTCTGGGAGGAATACAAATCAGGTCTTGTATGGGAAGTTATACTCTCAAATGTTGTTGGGATCAATGGGATTCTGACACTCACTCTAAAACAATAGAAGTTTATATCAAAAGGGCAGCAAATATGTTTAATTCTTTTCTTTAATATATACACTTGACTGCAGAAACCTCGATCCACTCTTTTGCACAAACCCAAAATCTATAATAGAGACAGAGACAACCTTCAGCAAAGTAACTCCCTTTTAGAAGATAATTTTGAAGAGTTCTGGTGGATTCCTGTAATTTCACTTTAAACCTACTGGTAGCAAACATCTCCCTGAAGTCAATTTTTTTTGCGAGTGTTCTGGATGCCTGCTCGAGAGAATATATGGTGCTGCCATCCAGAGAGACCTGGACAGGC
>NW_010316849.1:0-52649 GCF_000700745.2 Antrostomus carolinensis | reverse complement strand
GTCCGTCTGTAAAGTAGTTCTTGATTACATATTTATTCTATTATCTATCTACTTCATTCCTTACTTCCCCTTTGGCATTAATTTGCAACTTCTCAAACTCATGGGTATTGGAGGCAGCCATAATCCCTTATTCTCCCAAGCTTTGCTCCTAACAACTCTGCTGTGCTGGAGCTGAGACATCCATGTGCCACGATAATCAAGGAATTCAGGCTTTCACATTTCACTCTGGAATTAATTCAAAGTTGTACTACAACATTCATAAAGCCTTGCTGTCACTGCAGTGTACATGTATTTCAATTACTATATCAAGTCTCTTTCTCTTTTTAAATTATTTAAATATGGTTTGTTTTAAAGGTGTTACCCAAAATAAATCAGGTTAATAAGCTGGAATGCATTAAAATCATCGATTCTGTTGAACACAAAAAGAGCATCTTACTGGCAAAAGAATATTAGTATTTAAACTAACAGAAAGGTTTTATGAATCCAGAAAAAATGCTACGGTATCATTTGTAGTACTAAAGGCTATATCAATAAAGTAATAATGTTTTTCAAAATAATTTTCAGAGATTTAACACAATGGGAAGAAATTTTCTACTGCTAAAAGGAAAAGAACTATTTAACATTTAGGAAATCATATAGTGATATCTAAACATTGGAAAACCAGAGTTGACTTTTGAGTGAACTTCCCAACCTGTATCACATCAGCATGAATATGACCATGAGACTTTTCCCAACCTGTATCACATCAGCATGAAATACGACCGTGAGACTTTTCCTCTTACAGTTCAAAGCCAGATGCATTCTACCAAAACAGGAGCTTCCCGGATGCGCCTCGGATCCCGGCCAGATCTGAGATGCGCCTGAGTGAAGTGAAGCCAACCCAGCAGATGCTACCGTGCCTTTCTCCCTACGTAATGTGTTAGACTGTATAAAAGCAGGATCCTCTCGCAGCGAAGATGGAGACTTCACCTACAAGTGGATGCACTGCGTAGGACTTCCCAATTACCAGGAAAAGTTCTCCAGCCCTTCGCTGTGACAGGGGCTCCCCAGCTGAAGCACGGATCTGGGTGATGGTAAAGTATTTGGCAACTATGATGTGATGTATCTTTCTTAATCACTATAGTTAACCTGTGGAGTAATGATTAGGTGCATTACCCTGTTTATCTTTGCACTTTGCTTATTCTTTTTATTTTTTTTTCCCTCCCTGCTTCGAACTAAAGTAAAATAAGTTTGTTTTTGTTTTCAAATTGGTGTCTCTGTTCTTTTTGCTAACCCTGTCAACTGGGTTAGCAAAACACCTACATGTTTGTTTGTTTGTTTTTTTCCCTGGTCTTAATTTGGGACTAATGGTTATGGAACTTGTAAACAATTTTCTAGTATACTTCATTGGATAAATGACATGATTTCAATAAAATTAAAAAATATTTTAAAAAACTATTCAATTTAGTCCAACTGCCAATTGCCGTTTGGAAAATAAGCAACTGAAACATACACTAAAATCAACTTTGGAATAAACAGTCCAACATTCTGGATGTGACAACTTAAATTTATGCAAAAACATCCATACTTCTATTCAGTAGACAACCTTTGTACAACTCTAAAGCCAAGAAAACATTACAGGAAAAAAGGGAATATTGATTTTGTAATAATTCCTTCACATAATGCTGAAAAAAAAATTTCTTATTTAGACCATTAAGTAGTTCTAGTAAAAGGAAATGGAAAGAACATGAAACAAAGAAATAAATCCTATCCTGAACACCCACTTTAGGTAAAAAGCTGAAGTCATTTTTCACCAACAGCAATTTGTCAGATAAAAACTGTTTTCACAGTCTGGAAGAGGAACTTTTCCTGACCCGAGTTTATGACTTTAAAGGTACATTTATTTGGCAAAAAGGCTGGCACAAAAGCACCTTTATAGTAAGTACAAAAAAATAATTCAGGAACGGTCAAGCTGCATGTCAAGAAGCCAAAGCTAATAAATTTAAGCTTGCAGTTACTTCAATTTTTTAAATTCTTGTTATTGAAACAATCTAGCTAGCATGCCACTTTCACAAGTAATAGCACCATAATACTTCAGATTAAACTGGTGTGACCAGCTAGCTACTTACAAACCACATATGCTTGTACTGCGGGTAAAACATCGCTCTCCAAATAATAATAAATACCAAGAAGAATAATTACCTACAAATCAAGCTGGGGGTGGGATTTGCTGCCTTGCAGCAAGGCAAGAACCCTTCATCTTTACAACTCCTTCTGTGAGATGCAGCACACCCTTCTGCCATTGAACGTCAGAGATGCTCCCGAGCAGCAGCACAGCACCCTCTGTGCAAACCACTAGCTCCTGCTCCCAACTCAACAGGGGTAGGAAATAAAGAATATGAGACGACCCAGGTGGAGTTAGACTGTGGCAGGAGGTGAAGCAGTTCAGATCATCATGTAGAAAGGTAGGGGTGACAAAGCAGAAAAAGGAACAAAGCAGTAGGAGAGCGCTAATGCCAGCAGTTCATGACAGGTGCTATGTTATGCTTTTATGGCTGCTTAATTGTGAAAGGTTGGCCACCTGTATTTGCAGTGCATAATGGAATCAGGTAGAAATGGCAGCTAAAAAAATTTGGATTTCTGTCAGTTTGTGTCATGAGTTTCATCTTAGCACCTGGATTCTTCCAGGCACTGATTCCACGACACTTTAAGAAAATCTGCCTATAGAATAATTTAACTAATCATTAAGTTAAACTCTCTAGAAAAGCTCTGATCCTTTGCAAAGAGGCTCTAGCTACACTAAATACTTACTTTGAAAATACTGGCCATAAGATTTCAAATAATATACCACTAAACCTAGCTAAAATGTGTTCTTTCTTCATTCTGGAGTGCAGTGGAAGATATATCCTAATTACACCGCCAATCCTATAAATAAGAACCTCCTGTTAATACCTGTGCTAGTTTAAGGCATTGCTTCTCCCTTTGGTGTTGGTTCACAGAAGTTTTGTCATTTTGCCTTATATTTGTACAAAAGAAACAAATAAAAAAGTGAGTCTATACATGTTTACAATGTGGGTAAAATGTGGTTTATCAGAATTAATTCTTAGAGGAACACATTTTTCTCATCTCTTCTCAACCTATGTTTATGTCACCTTCAGAAAATGAGAAAAATGTAATCAGCACTAATATTAAAAAGATTAAAATGAAAGATTACCTCAGCTTACATGATCCACAAGTTTAACTTTTATTTAAGAGTTCAAAATATAAATGAACTCCTTCTCATGAACTCAGTTCTGACCTTAAGAGCTTTGACGATTAAATTTAATAGTGTATTCTGCAAAACGCGTGTTACACGGTGAAATATTCCACCCAAATTGCTGACAATGTGATCAAAATCACTTAACTGATGAGAAATAGAGTCCTTAAAATTACTTTTGTGCAAATTAAAACATACAGACTAAATAGAAAAGAAACTCCTATGACACTTCAAAAATTCTCACATTAATGTTCAGTTGAAAGTGAAACATTTTTTTGAAAGAATACAATCTAGCCCATTTAGACTAACTCTTGCCTTCCGTCTTTTAAAAGGGAAATTAAAGGTAAATTAAACTTTTTTGACCATTTAGTTTCATTACCAGCATTATGTTATGACTATACCTTACAGAGTCTCTCATAGAGCTCCTTTGTCTGTTAAAAGACAGGTGAGACAAATGCAAACTACTAACCCAGTAACAGAATTTTCACCTGCTAGGTAATGTGAATATTAAGTTGAATAACTAAGATTTTTTTGTCCTTAGTCTCTGCACCACCACTGACTGCCACCTCTGCTGATTATTTGAATACTTACACTACTACCAGCTATATTTTCTAAAAATACTTTGCACTCACATAACTATATAGCACAGCTTCTTGGTCTGTCTTTGCACATTTCCAGACCCACTCTTGCCAACATACCTAACACAAAGCATCAGTGAAGAACTATTTTTATTTTGTATTGCTACTATTCTTCTCATGCTTCCTCTTATTGGCCATATTTCATAGTGAGGTTTATCTTACTTTCATTCCTTTGGACAAATTGATGCAGTTCAGGTTTTTAACCTTGAATGAGCGAAGGTAACACTGGAAATTTTCAGATCAAGGTGTAGGATTCTTTAACTTACCAATGGTATATAAATTTCTTTACCTTAAAAAGAAATCTACACCAGTCATTAAAAAACTTTCCATAAATCAAACCTAAATAGAAGCACATTTCCCTCTACAACATAATAAACTGGAAAGTCGGCTATACAGTACTTCTTCTGACTACCTGCCCTCTCCACACTTGGGCAAGGTAGTTACCAAGTGAAGAAGGCCCAGGAAATTTTCTAATTGTACAAAAATTGCTGTACTCTACACCTGAAAAAATGACCTGTATGTCCCACAGATGTCCCTCAAGTTTCAAAGAGGGTACGTGTTTAGACGGAAAGGTCAAAGTCTTCTGTAGTGCAAACTTCTGTCATCTGGTCACAGCTTGTGGCAGCAAGCAAAAGAAAGCTGGATCTTTCAGAAGAGAGTCTATCATTACCAAGAATGTATACAGCAGATGAAGGGAATCACAGTCTCTTATCGTTATTGTGTAGACAAAGTAGATCCAGAGGGGTTACCAACAGTTTATGCCTCTCCCCAGCAGGATGACACCCCACAGCTTTAAGAGCACGAGGAGGACTCCCATACCCAACTGCGCTGAGCACCAGGGGCTCCAACCTGCCCCACCTCTTCCTCCTTCATTAATCTAATGAATACATTAGATTAATTAATCTAGCTCTGTGGCAGATGAGAACTTAAAAGCTTAAGCCTGAAAATAAGTCAGCAAAACTGTTCTTGGGAAGTAGAAAAGTTATTTATTTTCTGGGTGTAAGAAGACAATTTTACAAAGAAAAACACCTGAGAAAACTTAAAGTATTTGTTTCTTTGAGTACTGGGTCTAACAAGTGTTAGTACCCGAGGCAGGGAAACAGCCAGAGCTGGCTCTTGGCAAGGCAAGAAACTTACCAAAGTGCAGCAGAAATGAGACTGGATAAATGGAGAACAGATGAAAACTAAACAAATAAACTCAAAGGAAGAAGAACATTTATAATTTTTAAAACCATCAGAATGTCTCCAGAAAACTACAGGTGCTTGGAGAAATGTGTGATAAATACCCTTGTAACAGTGACAATAGACCGTTTGGTTGTTCTGAGCTCTTTTTTATTATGGGTTGCATGTATATTGACTCGTTAAACAGAATAAGTACTTCAATCTATATGTTTAGACCAACTCAATGTCTTATATCAAAACCCTACTACTAATGGCACCTCATTACAGTCAATAGTAGAAAAACTCTCAACTTCCTCAAGATGTCATTAGGTGCTGCTAGGAACTACCTACAGTTACACTTACTGTCACCTCTCCTTCTTACCTACTTGATTATATTTTAGATAATCTTGCAAACATATTTATACAGAGATACAAGAGAGCCATCTTATAAGCACCTATATATGCTAGGGATAAAGCTAAAAAAATTTATTTTGCTGTTTTTGCTTACACTAGTTCACCAAAAATGAATAAACCACATTGACAGAAAAACTTCTTGCCCTCTAAATTGACTGGAATTTTTTAGCTAGAATTTTAAGCACCAACTAAGATTTTATGATCTGTAACAGCCATACAGAGAAAACAAAAGAAATTTTGCCCTAACCAATATCCTTACACCTTGACCAGGTGTATCTTAAACAATGCACACACTGGCAATTTCAGCCTCTTCTACCTCACTGAGAAAAAGGTGCTATTCAACAAGATTCAAATCTATGAGTTTCACTCATGGAAATGGGAGTCTGACAAGTCCTGCAGCTGGACAAACCATTCATAAATTTTTCATCTTTTGTTGCAAACAGATATCAAAGTTGGGGGCAGGAATTAAACACATAACTATTCAAACAGTCAAAATCGTATCTGCTGTTGAAACTCCTATTTGATGTTCTTTAAACATATAGAAAAGCGAAGTTCTGAATAGAATTGTTTCTATTTCAGAATTTCACTGTAAAACTGAAAAGTATACCTCTTGATGATACACGACCTACAAAGGAGACAAATTATTTGTGAAATCTGTATAACTGATGCATTCTGAAATATTTATTTTAATTATTTTTATGTGTAAAAATCCATAAACCTCTTATTTTAGATATTTATTTTTCTGTCTGAACTATATTTTTTCTGAAATAAGTTATTGTTTCTTGAAATATTGGTACTTCTTGCAAAAAGTTTACAGATTAGTAGGTATCATTTAGCTTAGTAGAAAGACATTTAATTGCAAATACTGTCATGCTGAAAACTGCCATATAAAATGTCACATTTTACAGCTGCAGTGGCTTAACTTTTCTATCTAGTTAAGCTGTCAGTCACTTCATAAACATGACATTAGGTACTGTCACCCAAACAAAAAAGAATAGATTCAGATTCTAAAATAAAATTTTCTTCGGTTTAAAGAAGTTAACCTTTATGTAAGACATAATCTTCACTCAGAACCCCAATAAAATGCTCTGAGTAACCATATTAGATTTATATTATCATATCCTGTTTTTCCACAGGGAAAAATGTTGGAAACTTTTTTCCATGTTGCATGCTGCTGAAGAACTAAGAAACATAAAGCCTTCTTCATATGCATATACAGCTTGCTCTTTATGTCCATGTTGAATTCAATAGCAAATCTTCCAATTCATCAACAGATTTGACATATATAACAAGGAGTTATATATGAGGAGCAGGTACTCGTGATGGAGTACTGCAAGTTCTAGACTATAAATACTAACAACAAATTTAGTTGCCTTACCTCAGCTTTTGCACCAGTTTAAATCAATAAAAGTTAAAATGTTCATGTTCGGTTTACTTACATTTTTCCCCTCTGCCCTCTATTTTCTATTATGAAAGTTTTGCTAATAATGATTGGTCGCCTTCTGCTTAAAAAAAAACACTATTCCAGATGCTTTTGCAGTCTGTTACGCTATAACTCAATAACCTCACAGATGCATTGTACAGTAAGACCAGCCTCACAGACTGCAAAATAGAGAAAGCAAAAGAAGTCACAAGCCAATCTGCACAAGTCAGAAGCCTGGGCTCACTTCCCCATGTAGTCTCCAGAAAGAGAACAGAATTGTCATAATCTTTTCTTTTTCGTCTTCGTGATCCAGATCACAGCTCAAAAGCAGAAACAGTTGAACACGTAATGCCAAAGGAATTGAGAACTGCAACTCGTGAACAAGTAGTTTACCGCAGGAATTTCTTGAATCTGAGTCATCATGAGATGGGTTGTATCACTGAACTACATTCCTCAACAAATATTCTCAAAATTAGTAGCGAAGAAATTAACTGTCTGCATTTATACACCACAAATCACAGTATCAATTGCTAAACTTTTTCAGTTAGATTTTTGTAATATGAAGTAAAAACTAATTTAATATCTTTGAAGTGGTTTACTCACCTCATCCAAGTCTTTAATATAAACAATCTTCTCTTCAATACCAATAGGCATTGGTTCACTATGGGGAATCTTCACCTCTTCGTATATTTTATTGTTTTCTCTCTGAACTGTCTCTGGTAAGAACACCTAAAACAGTGTTACAGGAAAATTAATTGGAAGTATGAAAACAGAAAGTGTCATTATGTATAACCCACTTTAAATAATGGTTTATCACCTGCCTTCAAAAAATGAATCCAAAATAAAAGCAATTCTCACCAATTCAATTTATAGATAGCACTGAGCCCCCAAAATGGAAAATAATTGGTTTTACAACTCAGAAAGTGGCCCCAAAATAACAAATAAGGTAACTCCAGTTTATTACATTTCAAAGGCCATTAAATCTAGAATTTCATAAAGCATTCATTTTGTTTAAGTCAATTCAATGGTTTCCAAAAGACAGAAAAATAGTATTTTAATGATTTCAGTGACCCTAGAAAAAAAAAAAAAAGTTGAGAATGAGATTATTTCTTTTAGAGTCAACATAAAAACCAGAATATATGAAAGTGTTTAAAACCCTCTGCAAAGAAGCACTGCTTCAAATATTGGACTCTGGTAAGGAGGAGAATCTCAAAGGGAACCCTGCTGCACATTATTCACTGGGAAAGATGTCCTGTTCAAGAAGGGTCACGCACCCAACACTTACCTTCGCACCCCCAATGAATGCTGATGTTTTCATAGCTTCTGCTCGGGAATCATAAACATGTGGATAATGAATTTTTTCGAAGTCCATCTCTCTCTGTCTACTTAGGACTGGCATACTTCGAGCATTCAGAAGTGCTAGTTCTCTGTAAGCAGAAAAATAACTGCAATACTTCTGCCCATTTTAGGCAGCCATCACAAAAACTGAATGTGAGATATTAAAGTCAGAGGAGAAGTTGTGGAAATTTAAGGAAAAAAAAAAAATAATTAACAAAGGAATTTTACAGTGTTATTCTCTGGCATCAGTTAAACCAAGTCCTTGTAACACACTGTTTAGATAAAACTCAGAAGTGCAAGCCAGTAAGTTCAAGGCTTTCCTAAATGCAATTTTGCCTCTTTTTAAGCAATACACATTCACAGTTAAGTACCAGTTGTACTGTATTTTTCTCTATATGAATACAACAGCTTATTTGCTTCTTATCCTTTCCCTCCCCTACTCCTCCCACTACTTTTAGCTGACAACATGGAAAACAGTATCCATTAATCTTGAGAGGAAAAAAAGATAGTTCTGATAAGATTTATGTCTGTACTAAATCTAAGCAAATAGCGTGTGTACAAGAACAAAGAAAGATTGCCTACCCCTCTAATCTGCATTTCCAGCCCACATAGATGAGATCAAGAAGAATCTCATTAAGCAGATCACCACTTTCTTTCCCTGAAAATTAGGTTTCCATAACAAAAAAAAAATTCTACACTTGTAACAAAACGTGACTTGAAGTCAGAATCACCTAATCACCAAAGCAAACTAAAAGAAAATAAACTGTTATGATATGTTGAAGTAGCAATTACAACAGAAGCCATTTCTCAACTTTTGGTATTTATTACCTTTGCAGCCGCAGCTCTTTGGGATCAAAGCACGTTAGTCCTTCTCCGGAAACTTCTCCATCTTCCCCAGCTTGTTTTTCTTTTCTGGCATTTCGCTTTTCTTCCCGACGATATTGTTTCATTAACTGCTTTTCTTGTTCAGACTGAATTGTAACTTGACAACCATAATTTGGCTTAGCATTTTCTCCTATAAACTTCTTGCATTGTTCTGCAATATGATAACAGGTATGCATCTCCATAAGTATGAGATTTCATCTTTGTTTTCCCCAGTTCTCTTCTAAAGGTTTGGTTTTTGAGGTTTGGGTTTGTTTTGGTTTTTGGTTTGTTTGGGGCTTTTTTTGGGAGGGAAGGGTGGGGCAGTGGTGTGTATGCATTTAAAGGTAATTTAGCTTTACTTAGACAACCATGCAGCAGTTGGTCTCAAGAAATCAAAAAGAAGTACTAGCTGATGTCCCAAAGGTAAAGTTACCATTGTTAAGCAAACAAAAATTCTTCATCCTAAAGCAAGAGGATTGGCTAGGGTGAAAACAGATTAAACAGGCTTGTTTTTATTTTTAAACAGCCTCTTCACAAAACAATTTGTGTATATTTACTAGATAACATGATTGTATTGAAAGCATATTCACAATACAATTGTCCTGTACAAGTGAGAAAAGAAACCCTATTCTATACAACCACAAGGATTCCTTTCCTTTATGTGGAAAGCAGCAGGATGTGATCAAGAAGAATCAGAACCACAGAACAATTACAGTAAGTAATTAATCTAGGGGAGCAGAGAACCTGAAAAACCACAATCACATTCAACTTTCCAAGGCCATTATTGGTCAAAACCAAAGACATAACTATTTTTTTTATGGAGTGGAGATATTTTTTGTTTTGTTTTTAACTATATCAGTGTTTTTAAACTTCTATTTTCAAAATTCTGCAAATAGATTATTAGTTTATGTCAGTTTCACTAAATATTATATGCTTAATTAAATTATGTTTCATATGTACTTTTGCAGTTAAATTCTGAAGCTGAAAACATTTTATCAAATAAACCCACTTGACTGATGTTTTGAACAATTTGTGCCACTTAAGTTTTCACCTACAGTAACAGTGAAACTCCTACCTCTCACAGCATACTGGATAAGGTGACTATAACCTGTTAAATAGCATTGGAAAAAAAAAAAATCTAATAAACTGTCAAAATGTCCACATTAATACCATCATGCCTGTAGCTTTAACTCTCTCTCTCTTGTATTAAAAGGGGACAACAATGGATGCAATTTCCTAACTAAATTTAATTCATACTGAACACAGCAGGGCAAAGAACTGTTACTTGATTTGTCTGATAAGCACAACAATCACCTTCACTGCTGTTGAAATAAATTACATAAGACACAATCAAATAATACAGCATGCTACAAAAATGCAGTACACGTACAGATCCTTGACTTGTGCTTATTTTCTCAATACACAAATTATTCAAAGTTGACTAAATTTCTGCAGACACAAATTATTCCCTTCCTCAAATGCAACTCTGGAAAGATAAAACTTCAATCCCCATTAGAAATACCATTTTGATCAACTTAAAAGAAAAAAGCTGTACAAAAATTAATAAACGGAACTTGAGGCAGAGCATCTTCAGTCTCAGAGAAGATATTCAAATATAATTGACTTTTTTACCACAGTGAAAGAAGGGTTCTCTCATCAGTGAAAAAAGCATACAATCAGTAATGCTTTTCTATTGTCTCCAAAGCTCAACACTGAAAATATTCTTCCTCCACATTCTAGCAGAAATTCCTGTGATACATTTTACTGATGGCATAATGAAGAATAAATTTACAAAAGCTTCCAAAATACTACTTTTGCTAAGTGAGAAGAAAGTATTTGTGTAGCTAAAACCTGCACAAGGGAGAAAAACTGTACTAGTTCAGTTTCTACTGAATGTATTTTAATTTTTTTATTATTTGATTATTTCAGAAGGAGAAAAAACACCAAGACACAAAACGTTGCTATACTGATAGCAAGACATCCCACTCTGAAATCAAAAAGAAATTAAACTAACAGTTGTTCTCACAAGTTCAGACTAACCAGCAGCACAGTAAGAGGTAAACTTCTAAACACTTGCCTATATAACATTTAATTTAAGATAAACATATTAAAAAGAGTTTATTTGCATTTCAAAATTATTGTGAGGATACATAAGTCCACCATTAACAGCTTTATTCATATATTTCTAACTCTTTATGCTGTGAACATGCAATGGGCTCCATGGTCCTATGTCCACCTAAGTTTTATCCCAAGTCACAACCTACTCACAATCAGGTTTATTTTTGTTATAGGAGAAAGCGAGAAGACTTGTTTTTAAACAGCAATTTGTAAAACAGATTTTAAAATAGTTACTTTGTGCAGGCATCTCATCTTATAAACACAAAAAAGACAGTATAAAACCTGAACCCCTTTTTTTCCTCTCACTTATCCATGCTTAAGCTTCACATCATCTTTTTTCAGAAGTGGTTGTTACTGTGCTTTTACTGACCTACATTTGATGATTGTACAGAAGCAGAGAGTAAGCAGGAAAGCAGATGAGGAATAACCAAAGATCAACTTATTTCCAGAATAATCCATTAAAACAGATACAGTGCAACAGTTAATACCTTTAAAAATTACACATGCCCATAGGCAGTTGAAAAGTAAGTAAATATACACAATATCTATTTGTTTATTCTGTATAAGCAGACCATGATTTCTGTAAGTCCATATAAATATACTCTCCCTCTTTTTTTTTTTTTTTTGGCTTGCTTTTTAAATACACATAGATGGTACTGTTGTTTGAAATATAACTGAACAGTTAGAAAACTACTTTTTATCTGGTTTGGAATAAAAACAATTGTAGTCACTTACCTTGCAGAGTCTGGAACCTGTTATCATTTGAACAAGTTAAAGATTTTTCCAGAATCAGAGATCTGTTCTGTAGGAGTTTCTCTATGAGTTCAAAACCTTCAGGACCTAGCAGTTCAAATAACTACAAAGAAAACAAAGTTATAAGTAATTGTCCAAATGAATGCAAATTTATAAATAAGACTACGATATTTAATCAAATCCATGAACTTCAACTCCAAGTAATTCAACCCAAAAGGTGTCATTGCCAATATTCAGCCAGATTCTTGATTATGAAAATGGAAAATTACAGAAAGTTTTCAGTTGGAAATATTTAAAATCTAAGAATTTTGTTTATTAAGTAAAACTCCATTTCTCTTGGGGATTCTTGCGTAAAATTTAACTCTTCTCAAAACTAAACTTTGTGTGTCTTTATGCTTATTTACATAAAATATGCTGCAAATTTATACCTCCACAATTGAAGCAGATAAAAATAAATCAAGAGAACCAATGCTTCCTCATAAAAGTCAGATAAATAGGAAGTTATTCCCATTCCACTGAACAAGAGATACAGCCTACTGCATTTTCACTGTCACATCCTACCAAAAAAACCTGCAAACCCACAGGAGTACAGCAAGAATTTTAATAAGCAAAAGACAACATTAGTACTGACTTCAGTCTGTACTACTTGCACATACAATATACTGCGTATGTGAGCGTGTGCAATTCAAACACATGATGAAAGCAATCATGTGTTGACACCAGAACAGAACTCCATACCAAGAAACACTATTTTGGCCCCCACTATTTTGATTCTCTTTTAGCAGGTCAGATAAACACAGTTCCCTATTTAAAGTTCCCTTTTCCATGTAATACTGTTTTTAATGGAAAAAAAAAAAAAACAACCCACCCAAAACATCAAAAGCACTTCCCTGTCCATCTTATCTATAATTATTTTGTCAAAAATCAAAGCATTATAGTAGAGCATTAAGTTACTCAGAACTCATTCTTGATTTTTAACACTTTTAAAAACATTTTATCTCCATTTTTTCAATTTCCAAAAAGGAAAACAGAACAGTTTCTCCTTAGTGCTCTCTAAGTTTGCTGCTAATATTATTCATACAACTTCAAGTATAAGGTAAGAATAAAAGTTCTGATGTACTTTGATGTGATGTTCTATGAAAGAGTAAGACTTCAGCACTGTAGGATTCCAGTATTTCTGTTCTAACTATGAAAAGGAGAGAGGGGTCTCTTACTGCCCTGCATTTAATTTGCCAGTTCCTTAACAGTGAGTTTTTCTGTGGCTGTCTGTGACTACTGCCCTCTGGGAACACCTCAAAATAACTTTATGCTGCCTCACCATACATTTGCAAAATTTTGAACAGTGCCAAGGGCATCAGATCAATGATCCCTTTTTTCAGGCCAATCTATACTTCATAATATAAGCTGTCATTATAAAAAAAAAAGAAAAAAAGAAAAAAAAAAGTGTTACTCCTGGCCCTCACGGTTTCTATGAAAAACGTAAGGTTTGTGCAAATTAGTACAGTGATGGTAGAGTTAATAACAGTTATTAAATGTATTAAGTCTTGTAGTTCTTTCATTAGAGTAACCAATGATGGCAAATTGGAGAAGCAGTCTAAAAAAAAAGAAAAAGCAATAAATGTGGACAAATAGAAAGTTTGTCTATACTCTGTCCTTCCATACTCTGATATAAGGAACAAACTACAGAAATACAAGCCAGGTAACTGCTGGCTATCCGTCAATTCTGCTGTCAAAGATCTCAAGCTATGATGGATTTCTTTTTATCCAGCTTTCACTAATAACGATC
Source organism: Antrostomus carolinensis (assembly GCF_000700745.2). Taxonomy (NCBI): domain Eukaryota; kingdom Metazoa; phylum Chordata; class Aves; order Caprimulgiformes; family Caprimulgidae; genus Antrostomus; species Antrostomus carolinensis. The sequence continues at coordinate 38,919 of NW_010316849.1, read as the reverse complement.
ATTAGCTCTTGTCTTTTGCATAGCTATTCACTGTCACTTTACTGCCACAGTTTAACTAATATTATCTAAAGATATAAGATGCCCTTAGTTTTGTATTTCAAAAGAAAGTGGCAAATTACTACTGGTAAACTTAAGGAGTAGGTATCTTCCAAGGGTATATGCTTAAGGCAGGGAGGGAAAAATAATTACAAAAGCAACAAGAAAAGAAGCGTATTTGAAATAAATTGTATACAGAACTGAATAAAAGCTTGTCTCAATTTTTCTAACATCTTGTTGACTGTGGAATACCAGCAAGACAGGGAAGGGAAATGCTTTCAATTCAACCAAGATCTGGGCTTAAAACACTAGCTTCTCATCAAGGTAGCAGACACAATGTAAACATATTCAGACTTGGAATATTGCCACCTAAAACCAAAACAAACACACACCACCACCCCATCACCCCCAGCAGGCAAACAACACATTAGTCCTAAAATATCCAGTGTAGACCTTCAGCTCTGCACAGGACTCCAAAGCATCTCTGTCACTGGAAGCTGTTCAGAACAAGCTAGAGAAGCATCAGTCAGAAAAGATGAGTTTTCATGGGAAAATAGATTATGACATTTTTTGGAACAGGAAGCTGTTTTTCCACTCCTGTTTTCCCAATATATTCCGAAACAAAAGCCATCTATATCAAAACATTTCAACCAATTAGAACAGCAGAGTCATACAAAGAAGCAGTAATGTTACGTGATGCATTCTACTTCACGGCTGGAGGTCAGGAAGTAAAAACAGCATCACTTACTCCATCCCCAGTGAGCTAGAGGCTCCAGAGAACAGTACCAAGGAGAAACTCCATATCCCACCAGATAGCCCACCAGTCAGTCAGAGAGAACTGAACCCATACAGTATTACACATGACAGACTCTGCAACACTCAGTGGCAAAAGTCACTCCATTTTGCCTTCTTGATTGATGGACAGAGTTGCTACCAGCAGTTTGAGAACTGTCTGTATCACCTAAGTAATCTTGCCACTGTCTGAAAAGGAAGGAGGCTTTCAGAACATTTTAAACAGCTAAACCAGGCTGAGCTCACTGTTCAAGACTGAGAGGGAAAAGCTACAGAATACAGAAGACCAGCAGCAAAGACCTGTTCTTATTGACAGGATGTCTCCCACACCCACTAGAAGCCTGCCAGAGACCACGGATGGAAAACAACCACTGAGAGCTAAAACAAGACAGAACTAGAAGTGCCGAGAGAGGGAGAGTAAGTTAAAGAGTAAGATCTGTCACCATCTACCACTGATGGCAGAAGTAGTGATAATGGTAGAAAGACTGCAAAGAGTAGGAATAACTAAACTTGAGGACTTACAAGACCAGTGTGTTATTAATAATCAGATTTGTTCATATTACATGAGTAATCCACTGCTTCCTAATTAAGGTATTAAGAACTACCACAGAATGCTGCTGTTTCAAGGGGCAACTCTTTATCCTTTCATTTGTTTACACTTCCAAAAACATTGTCAGGGTCCATTCACAAAGCTTTCTACCACTTCAGAAAACCTCTGACACTTGTTGGATTTTTTATGCCTAATTTTCAAAGTAATCAACAAATGAAACAATAACCTGAACTTCTATAACAATAGACACCATTAAAGATATAATCAGCAACCGCACCCTACGGTAACTCATGAAAATCACAGGAGTTGGAGAGAAAACACGACTTGCTGGGATCCAACTTCAGTGAAGTGAATGCTGAGTCTGACATCTTCAGAAATAGCACAGAATGTGCTTTCTTAAAAAAAAAAAAAAAAAAAAAAAGGGCAAAACAAACCAAACCCAAAACAAACAACCTTTCCACTGTAAGCATTGTGTTTTTAATATTAATAGTCACACTTTCCAAATAATCCTGGGCCAAAGTTTGTACAAAGTATCCACCTCACTACTGCTATTACTCTTACACTGGCAAGCACTTACACTTTATAGTGACAGGTTGACTGTATAAATCAAAGAGCAGGAAAGAGAAAATTAGGAGCTGAGTTGAACTGCCTTATGCCTACTAGGAGAAATTGAGCCCTAAGGCACAGAAAACATCTGATCAATAAATAAAGCAGCCTTCTTTTGCCAGGACATATCTTTACTATAGTGGTTTTATTTTTTTATGGTATAAATTGAAGTTATCAACATAGGCTGGAGTGGTTGAACCAGCTGTAAAAGAGCAAAATCCACAACACCCTCTAGTACTTACTAAATGCTGATGTGGTCCTGACTGTCACAGTTCAGTCTCATGCCTGGATGTTCAGCTGGAGGCACAATGCTGAAGTGATTCCAGCTTATTAAAGTTGCTTTGCATGTTGATTTACAGAAAACAAATGTATTACTTGTCACGAGAGGCTATGTCATTTTTTAATGCACAGAACAAGTTTCCTCATGATTAGGGTGCTTGCACTACTGCTCCATACAATGTGTACATAAAAAAACCCAAACTCTATAAACAGTAGTGAAAGAAAAAAAAGGTAACAATTTATGTAAAATGGAAAGCTTAAGAAAATTATGAGACAAGTTGTCAATCCCATCTACTCAAAACCTCTGCATGTGATGAAGCACTAACCCCCAATGACCTGCATTGCTCCTTTCAACAAATATCTAATGTAAGCTGCATGTAAATTCCTAATATTCACTACAGAAAAGGAGAACTTCAGAGGTTTTATGCTGTGGAGAAAATAATTTTGGATATGTTTTGCTGCTAAACATTTTGCTTTCTCTTCTAGAGAAGAAATGTCAAATCAAGAAAGTGTGATGCACTCCTAGCAATTAACGTAGCTTAAGAGGCTAATTATCACGTTTCATTCCAAATTAAATGCTTTCCATTAATCAAACCCAGCAGTTAACAGAGACATATCCAATCCAACAATCCATGGGACAAAATTTCTAGCATTCAAATGCCAACTAGAAGCAATGAATCGTAGGACAGGAAGGCTGAGGACCATATTGATGACAGCCTGATGGTAGCTTTTAATGAAGAAACTACCGGAGTAACAGGAAGTTCTTGGAAATATTTTCAACACCTCTCTAGTATCATACTTATTTCTAAAATATTGAGGTTCTGCCACTCATCTCAAGTGTTCAATCCAAAAAGGGGACAATAGGGAAATCTGTGTTGGAAATAAGGATGGTGCATGTTTGAATGGCAGATGCGTGTTAGTGGGACTTGAGCCTGTAATTTGAATGCTGTTAATGACTTCACATGGCTGATGGAAAAACATTAAACAATGTAACACTGCCTGTAATAAAAAAATTTAAAAAAAGTTTCTCAGACTAATAGTTAACCAGATTATGACTCTTTCAGGACAGCCTGGTAGGGATAAATATCTGTGCAATCTTGTTTCCAAAAATCTGCGAGGGTTCTGACACAGAAAGTGGCACAAGAGCATAATTCTGTATCCAGTGTAGGTGCTAGCATTTCAGATTTGATACATTAGTACATAATCTGGCCTGAAAAGGCAATGGCCAAGATCCTGAGAGCAGGCAAAGGAATCTGGTGAATGTTCATAGCTGCCTTTTTATTAAGTTATAACGAGATAAACTAGAGAGCAGGCAACAGTTGGAGAGGCTGTGTGTCAGTCAGCGGCTTCTTGAATGCCAGCCAAACTATTACGATCCGTGAAGTCAGTAACAGACTGTGCCCAAAAGGCAACCCTGACTGCCTTCAATAACAAAGGTCCCAGATGACTTCAGCTACTACTCAGTGACCATAAAGACATAGATGAGCATGATATATGGTCATTCAGATTTGTTTGGATTATTTTTACATTTCATTTTATGTGCATAGCCGTAATAGCGGGAAGGAAGTGTAATGAGTAATCAGTCTAGGAACCAAGGGACGAGACATGTCATATTGCATTAGGAAGGTGAGGCAGGGTCCCCATGCTAATGATTTCTGCGGAATATATACTAGTTTTATGGAAAAAGCAAGGAGACAAGGACAGCAATCTCACAGATAGACAGCAGTTTATCTGCCAGAGCTGGTAACAAGCAAGAAGCTGAACCCCCGTGAGATGCATGACATAGTATATTTTTTCAAGTAAGGCTCAGCCATTACAAGTACATCTTTATCGTTGAACTCACTGTTCAAGACTGAAACAAGATTTTACTCTGAATGTTAAATAGCTAATGTTCACTTCTCTATTCTATAAGCAGAATTTACAAGGAGCCTTGGAGGTCCTTAGTGTGACCTCAAATATGAAGTTCAGAACTGTAAGCATTAGTCTGACATTATAAACTATCTGCCATCACAAGGGCATATTCTCGATTTCTGCATCTTCTATGAGGTGGGAAAGGATCCTATAAATCTCAGAAAATACTTTGTTTCTCCAGTGCATACAAAAATAGATTAGGAATGGTTCTTGTACCTTCTTTGACTCTTCGTACCAAATACTGCTCTGCAGCAATAAATGAAACAGTAAACCAAAGTCAGTCAACCAGTACTTGTCCTCTGTACCTCTCTATCTTCATAAACTAACAGGTTGTCTAGATTACAGAGTAAGACCTGCACAACTTATTGCTACACCTTCACCTAGTGGCTTGTTTGCAGATGATTTTGCTTTACAAGGCACAGTTTTCAAACAGCTGTGGAAGAATCATCTCCATAGCACATTCTCAAGTTTCTTCTGTTCTAGTGGCTCTTAAGTAGCCTAAATGATCGCTTCATTTCAAAAATTATAGGGAAAATATGACATTTTTCTTGGGTTACAGGCTTACTGCAAAACCTCTCCGGACATACTTCCCAAAGAGTACCAGACAGAAAAATTCATATTAGCTATTGTTCAAAAGTTTTAGTAACAGAAACAAAGAAATTGAAGATAGAGGGGGTTTTTTTGCATAAGAAAATTCAACAAAAACTTCATGGATGTAATATATACACTGACTCCTATTTATTACCATGCTACTGAAAAATAAAAACTAACGCTACCTCTTACATCTACAGATTACAGAAGAACACTTGGTTTAAAAAGAGTTTTTATGTTGCTTACAGGTTGATTAAAACAAGACAAGTCAGACAAACCATAATTTCTTACCATTGCTATTAAAAACAGGTATTAGGTGTGTGAGAAAGTCATTCAGCTCTCAGATCTGCCTTTACTTTGTCAAGTCTGACATTGTTGAATATGCAGCCCAGCATATTAAGTCCACTTATACAGAAATGATCTTCCAATCTTAGGAACCATTTCCACCTAGGAGACTTGCAAAAAGTCTTAGCAAGCTCAGCTTAACTGCACCTGTCTCACAGTGGCCAAGCACTTAAAGCACTTTGGAGGTGAGTTGCTGATAAAATACGTGCATGCAAAATGCATTTCTGATCGCTATTCCTTGGTTCAGGGGCTGGAGGATTCTCATATTGCAACCTCAGTAATCATTTGGACCAGATAGGACAGAACGACATGCTCACGGGCAGGCATTTTCATGGGACAAGGAGAACCTAACTCTCAGGCAGTCTCCAGTGGAATCAGGTGCCAGCTTCATGAGGATGAATGAGAAGTTACTACTTGTCATCAGTGAGGTCTTAAGGGTCTGTTTGTGAAAGCAGTTCGCTTTGAATTTTTGGATTTTACTTTTAGTCAGCAACTGGAAGAAAATAATGAACTAAATACAAAGTGAGAAACAGGCAGATCAAAGAAAATCAGCAAAAATCTAGGAATTCTCCCAATAAACTTGCAATTTTACTCATAAGATAGAAGAAGGCTGAGCAAGGAAGTTGATGGAAAAGTTTTCATATAACATTGTCTTTGGGAAAGATATTTGCATAAAGATTAATGACAAATTCTTATTCAACATTCAACTTTTGATTGCTTTTCTCATTACTACATTTGCAGTGCAGTAAGAAATGCTGGAAATCCGGTCTTCAGCACAGGACACATTTTTAGTCAGGTTGTAAATGTTTAATGTGCAAATAAAGACACAGCCAATTATCTTTTTTACTACCATCTCTCCTCAGCCCATCGGCATACACTCTATTTCTGTATTTCTGTATCCACAGATCACCATGCAATTTTACTTCAACTACACACTAGTAGAAATAAATGAATCACAGCAAGAAGAATACCAAAATTAGTATTAATACATTAAAATTATTTTCTTTGAAGACTCAGCCTATAGGTACCAGTCAAGACTAATTTTAAATCAAACTGAAATCTAAAGTTAAAACTCTGAAATTGATCAGTTACAAGGAAAAAATATTAAGGTAATTATTTTTCTTATAACAAGACTCAAAAATACATTATCAGATTAAAAGGATGTGCAAATATTGCTTAATAGGCCTAAACCAGTTGTCTTATCTATTTATTTTCCTATCAGTTTTGATTACAGATATCTCTTTATTCTTCTTCTTATTTAAAAAATAGCATAATCTGTCAGAGCATAATTTTAAAATATTTGCTTGAAAGCTTTTTCCAGCTCTTTGTGTGCATCTGTACTAAAACTGATTATTGTACTTCACAAAAAGACAACCACAAAAAACACAAAGCATGTTATTAATTTTTCTTAATATTTTAAAGTGAAAATAAGTAGACTGGAGATATCACCACCATCATCAATGTTTTAACACTGACTAATTAGAAACTTCTACAGATGCACTGGTTTTGAAAATTTCAAACATATTACTACAAGGCAAATTCCACCAGCTTATTTAGCCTAAAGACTTTGGTAATTAGAAATAATGTCAAACCTAGCTACAAACAGCAGACTACCGATGTGCCTTTTGAAAAGGAAGCCCTGAAGACCAATTTAAGTGTAAAAATACTTGCTGTTACACGATTTCTTAAACTAGTATTTATCTTCAGAAGTATTCTGGGATAAGCTTTTTTTTTTGAAGAAAAAAATAATCCTAAGATTAGCTAATTGCTGCACTTGCCATTTTTCTAAGCATAGGGAGCAGGCAAACTTGGAATTACTGAGTATTTGCAGAGGTATCAGGCAGATGCCTGCGTCACTACTGCAGTAATACAAATCCAAATTCACCCGAAGAAAAAAAAAAATATTAAAAAACCTAAGACAGCATAACTTGAATAGGAGACAGCAGATGCCTATTTTATTCTGTAGTGAGAACAAACAGCAAAGTAGATACAGGGGTAAGAAATTCTGACTCTATCCAGCAGGAAACATACATTTATAGAGGAAGTTTCTGTATCAGAATCAAATACCCAAACCAATTTTTTTAGGGCTGATGATTTCAGATACTTGTAATATGGCGGTGGTTGGCACAGAATTCTTTTCTGCAGAAGACAAAAACCTTCAGACATTCTAAAAAGAACAGCAATTCCCAAACCTGACTGTTTCAGAGAGGGACTTGGTGGAGTACAGAGCCGTTCGCCTCTAGTCCAACACTTCTGCTATCCTAAAGCATAGTGACAACGTACAAGAAAATGCTGGAAAGCCAGGCAGTTCACTAACGTTACTTAACGGAGGTGGCTGATGAAGAGTAGCAAGGGACTCTAATATGTAAAGCTAGTTTTATCCCAATTAGGACAGTGATTAAGGTCTCTGCGAAAGGCTGCCAGGCCCAGCAGGTGTCCCCAGGGAAACAGGCCTTTAAAAGGCCTCACACGCCCCTTCGCTCATGTTGACCAGCCCCAGGCTGCGTGCTCCAGCACCTGGGGTTGCCAGACACCCAAATGGGTGAGAACGAAACGAGACAAGTTTTTCTGTGAAACATACCCTTCCGTATTATTTTAGGTGTGTGTAGAAAAAAGAAGAAAAGGTTGCAGCTAAAGAAAGATGAATTTTTTGCCTAGCTTTCCAATGGAACAAAGCCTACCAAAGCACTCGGTGCACTTCCCAGCTCATGAACTTAACAAACAAGTCTTAAGCCTCTACAGTAACTTCCAAATTTGACAGAGACAGAAATTTTCGGAGATATGAAGGGGCCAGTGGAGGAGACTGATCCAAATGACTGCTCTGTGTGCCTCCTGCTCTTATCCTCCGCATGGCTGCGGCACGAGCGCAGCGGGGTCGGCACGCACCAGTGAGCCCACCAGTACAGCACCAGCACAAACTCTTCTTCGCCCAGCAAAGCCACAGCTCTCACACTGCAGCAGACATGGAGTATTGGAAACCACACAACACTGACAGCCACAAGCAAGCCAGTCCTGTGACTTCTGCAGCTCAAGCAGCTGTGGGTTTGGGGGTTTTTGTGGTATTTCCCCACTTCCCATCTTTGCTGTGGGTTTGGGGTTTTTTGTGGTGTTTCCCCCCTTCCTATCTTTCATAAAATGATTTGGAGGAAAGTAATTTTGTGTCTAGTTAATAAGTGAGCCTTAATCTTTCAGGTGCCATCTGACTGCATTTCTTGCAGAACTTGCAGTTCCTTATGTCTCCATGTGGAGGTGAAAAGAATTTCTCAGCATCAAAAAAATAAAAAGCAAAAAGTTATATCAGCTAGAGACTGGCTTGCTCTAGAAAAAGATCTCATTAAGTTTAAAGATATATTTAAGCTGATACAAAAGTTATCATGAATAGGCCAAGCCTCATACCACCTCAAAGATAAAACAAGCTTTCTCTCAGTACAAAATTGAAGTAAAAGAGTTGCCAGGAAAGAGGAAAAGTTACTGGCAGGAAGGAGAGGGACCAGCTCTTAGCACCAGGATGAAGCCTAGTATCTCTTGGCTCTCGCTGTGGCTCTTTCATCATTTCTTAAGTTCTACCCTCAAAAACCAGCACTGAAATGCCATTCAATTTGGTATCTTATGAAGGGAGACAGCATGGCTCTGTTTTCACAAAAAGACAAAGTTTCCTATCATCCTTGGGGTTTCAACAGTCCTTGGACATCAACAGAGCTGTATACTTCTGATTCTGATTTAAAAAACAGAAGGCCACAACTAGAAAAGGAGAAAACTGGATAAAAAAAACCTGGATTATTTTCTCTATATGAAAGGGGAGCAGGTAAGCTCCATGGTCAAGAATAGTGAGACCCAAGCTTTGCATTGTCTGAATATAAAATTCTTAGTAATTTTAATAAAATTACAAAGAGAAGAATACAAGCTTGAAAAGCCAGTCTCATGCCAAGTTAGAAGCTTTGATGATAAGATAAAGATAAAACACCACAGGGATGATCCACATATGCCTGTACTTTCCCATAATGGGTACTGCTTTCATGAACTAGGTAATGGGGAATAAGCTTTGTGATATGTTAATTTGTTAGGGCTAGAAAGTCCTTTTACTGAACAAAAGGAAGAGCTACTTTGACACTTAAAACCAAACATGTTTTATGAGACAAGTTGCTTTGACATGAAAATATCTGTGATGCAAAGTTACACACATACCCCAAACTAAAAGCTAACATAATTTCACGATACATTAAGAAAAATGTAGACTAAGTTACATCAACATAGTATAATATCCAAAGTTTTCATGTGGGGTCACATATGTATACCAATGAACACTTATATTAGCTGGTTTTAAGTCAAAATGGATGTTAAACAGTAGCTTTTTGAACTGTTCTCTCAAAGGAGCCTCACAAGAGCTACATCACTTCTTTATTGATTTTATCTGAGAAATAATTTCTAAGCTTGAATTTTGTTTATTTTCTACTATGCAAACAATTCCTATAGTAAACTTGTGTGTGATGACTATTCAGAGACAAACCTAACAAACTAACTTTTAGTAAACAGTTACATGAAAGTAATACAATGGCAACAGAAATTCAGTCTGTTCTCAGGAAAGTTCCCTGGCAAAAGTCTTAGAAATTGTCCAAAGACAAAAAAGGAGTCATACAGAATTCAGAAAGGTTTGAAGATGAAATTTTGGAGTCACTTCAGGGAGAACATAAGCAAATAATGACAGAATAGAAAGTAGGAGGAATGTGAACTACTAACAAATTACTCCGGCTATGAGCACTTCCTGTTCTTTATTATGTCCTAGATACTTGGAAAAAGTACTAGATGTTGCTCTTCCATGTTTTATAACAAACCTCTAAATTATGATACTGAAGCTTGGCATTCATACCCATTAGTAAACATTCAGACAAGGACTCTAGATTGGTTTCCTAAACTTACAGCTAACTTAATGATCACTACTAGATTAGCAAAAAATCACTACTAAGGTTGGTTGAAGAGTTCTCCAGGAGAAAAAGATGAACATTTCTGGAAATCAGGTAAGTACTTCCATTTCCTTCTGTCACTTTATAACTTTTGAAGTGCCTTATACAGTTTTTAAATAACATTTTACCTATCACTTGTTCAATATTACAAAAAAAGATACCAAAAGAACAGTGATTCAGTAATAATGAAAAAACAGTACCAATAGCAGAAAGTATGTAACAGGTACAGGGACAGACCAACACAATCTACAGCAATTTCTATTACTAAAGAGCACTGGTAGTCTAGCTATGCCCTATATAAAAATGGATATTGAGTATTTATTGAAATAATAATAATCTACTCATGATTCTCAGTGTCTGTGTAAAGTCCTTACAGGCAACTGAATTTCCATGTCCAAAATGGAGCAATTAGGTAACTTACAGCATCCTGAAGAACATCTCACAAGAAGTAGACAACTGCTCTGTATGCAACAATTCTGAGTTGATACTCATGCACATTTCTTTCAACACTGAAAATTGCTCAGTTACTGCAAAAGCTATGCTTAGCACTAGACACAAACTTACCTAGAATATGAACGTTAACCAAAAATCTCAGTGAGATTTTTCCTCACTAAGAAGAGTAGCCAATATTTACAAAATGTTTGTTTTATGCTGCTAGTCTACTGCTATTCTTTCCCTCTTTCTGTGTGCCTTTTCCTGCAAGCCACAGTCCATTGAAGCATCACTCCCACACTAAATATGTTTATACTACTGCTATTCCTTCACATCAGGCCAGACTGGCAATTTTTTTCGTATTTCATTTCTTCAGATTTTTCATGCTTTATTTCATATGCTACTTTCTATATGATGGACCTCCTGTGAACCCTTTCCCAATTATTTTTTAGCACCTCCTATATATAGTAATGATGAAGTCATCTTCTGAAACTGTTTTCCCTATCAACTGGCAGTCTATATTAACACATTCTCCACTTAAGGTCAACTACAAAATGTAGTTGTAACACTGAAAGTATCTGGCAGTGCTTACATTGAAGGTCTTTAAGGTCTTTACAATGGGATATAAACATACAGATGTTTATATTTTTGAAATATTTTCAGTCAAAACAACATTTCCTGGTTGTGGCTTTTTTTTATTTTTAAATTTAAATATCTACATACCTATAGATATTTAAATTTTAAAAATTGCACAATATGCACTTTTTTAAAGAATGCCAATTTAACTAGCATGTCAGGATATTTAACATTTAATTTTATTACTCTGAGTAAGGAGAGTCAGTAGACTTCTTATTCCAAAATTCCACTTGCAAATCCCTTCACTCAATTAACTTCCATAGTTTTGTTCTTTAATGAACTTAACATTAACAAGGAAAGGTTTAATAATGACTTCTACATAACAAAAGAAAGCAACATGATTTTTTGTTATTCTTATATGTAGCTTCCACAAACCTAATCTCCACAAACTTAGGGCTTCAATAAACATTGCTCGGTAATAAAAGCTAGCAATATATAACTATTTACATAATATACTACATTTATACTGTATTTAACAGAGTAATACAAGATGCTAAATCACAGAATGCTTTTGTTGCTTTTCTGCAGAGTTCATGCCTAGCTCCAGCATGGCATTAGCATGCTAAGTTTAGAGGTCTGGAGAACTTCTGCAGCACAACAGAAATATAATCCAAAACCAATCAGTTTGAAGATCAAATATCCAAGATTTCTCCTTTGTTAATGCATTTTTAAAAGCTGTTTCACAACATCTCTTCTCTCTTATGATAAATAACTAAGGAATAAATATGATACCTCATTAAAAAATAGGTTGTGCCCTAAAACAAGCTGTTTAGTAAATGTTTTTATGACAAAAAGCCCATAAAGTAATCCAACTCTATTTTCCATTTTGAACAAAAAAAGTTGCAGTATGACTACCCTCTGCTCACACGAGCATTCAGTTTTTGCCAAATGTTTTACGTAGTTATTACTACATGTGCTTATATCAGTTGTTCAAGACTATTTATTAACAGTGTAAAACTCTTCGGATTAAACTAGTTAAAATCAGTAAAGAGTAGTTAACCAGTGAGTGTGTAACCAGATATCCAGTTCCTCTGTGGGAAAGTCTCATAAAAATGCAATAGCAACATAACATTGAAGCTCTTCTAAGTCACAAAAATTTCCCAAGCCATGTAGAGATACATGTTATGTAATCCTGTTTTATAATTATGTTATTTTGCTAGCATATAAAATACCAGCTATACATATACACAGTTCAGAAATGACCTCTGTAAAAACTTAAAAACATATGTACAGACTAAAACAAGTATTAAAAATAAAACCCTTTGGAAACCAAGGACGAATCTCCAACTGATTCTAACGATGCTTGTATTTTATCCTAGAGGTTTTGACTCTGCACTTACACACTGTTTAATTATTATTTCAAAATATATTAAATTTTCTTCTTTCTTTCACTTTGGACAATCACATCAGCCATTTCAACACTGATTTCAGTTTCTGGCCAATTTAATTTTCTCATTCATTAACAAGCTGTACTGTTTACTTACGTCTCAGTACTCATACTATTTATTATATTTCAAATAGGGTTTCCCACTACATTTTCCAATTTTCCATTTTACCTACTAAAACTACTTCTATTGGCCTCAAGTTCTGCCAAATTGCATTTTGACACCAAAGTTGTCTTTCTCCACCAAATAATGATGAAAACTTGATGCTTGAGGAAAACTGTTCAGGGAAAACAGCAGCTTTGTGCTGGGGCACTCAAAGCACCTTTGGTTCTGCTTCAGACAAGTTAGAAAAGCTGCAGCTGGGAGTCCTGTGCCTGAAGAGAAGAGCAGCAAGAGCTTATATAGAAAAGCCAAACTTTGGCTTTGACAAGGAACAGAGAACCTTCTGGGAGCACTGAAGCACAAACAATTAGACTGATGGCAAGTAAAACTGAATTTCCAATAGCAGAACATTCATGTTTGATATTCATGGGAGTTTGCATTTGCAAAGTCAAATATCTGGTATTCTACAAAGCAACAAAAAGCTGACGCTTCATGTCACATTTTGCTTAAGGAAAGAAAAGTATGCGTCTACTTTCACACCTGCACACTGCACTTTTCTGATTGAGAAGGTCAGCTTGTAACTCGGGAATGGCTGTGCAGCATATGCAAACAAGCTCCACTTGCTCTCTAAGCCAAGCAAAAGTATTAGCCAAATATTGAGCCAGAGCTGATTGCACTGTGCCCAGATAACGTAGCCTGCTTTTCTAAAGCATCTCTCTTGGAGGCTGCACAGTAGGTCAGAAGAATGATCTCAAAACTAGCACCTGAGCACCACGCAAGTCTGCAAAAAATGAAATGTCAAAGCACTTTTCACAGTCAGTATTATAATGTGAACTATGAAAAGTTCAGAGCTCTTAATATAAATTACATATTCAGACTCCTCAGGGAATCACTCTCAACACAGACCTAAGAATTATTCAAACTGAATTCAGTTTAGAAATAACCATTAAATTTTCCTCAGGTCATCAAATTTTTTGATAATAATAGCTAGTTTTTATTTGTAAAATGTAACACGAGTTCTGACTACTCTTGAAAGCAATGAGCAAGAAGTAAGTAAATACAGAGAAGAGTGTCTGCAGTGTGTGCATGCTGCAGCACACTACATCGCTTAGTGGGAAACAAAATCTACACACACTTGCTTAGTCTTATTTTGAAGTAATGTGATTTTGTACAGTGCTGTGCATGCTCTTCCACTTGCTTACCTGAAGTCCAGACCTTCTAGCGGCCTTCCAGTACCTGGAGGGGCCTATAGGAAGGCTGGGGAGGGACTTTTTACAAGGGCAGGTAGTGATAGAACAAGGGGTGATGGCTATAAACTGGAAGAGGGTAGATTTAGATCAGATATTAGGAAGAAATTCTTTACTGTGAGGGTGATCAGACACTGGAACAGGTTGCCTAGAGAAGCTGTGGATGCCCCCTCCCTGGAAGTGTTCAAGACCAGGTTGGATGAGTCTCTGAGCAACATGGTCTAGTGAAAAGCGTCCCTGCTCATGGCAGGGGGCTTAGAACTAGATGATCTTTAAGGTCCCTTCCTACCCAAACCATTCTACGATCTATGAAGTAGTGAGCAAGTGTGTGCAACCTGTAGGAAATCAAAAATCCTTTTGTAGATGATTTGCATTATAAGCTCTAAAGTACACTCTTTCCTGTTGAACTGTATTTCAATGTCTTTCCACAATGTTACATTTGTCTTAGCTTACACTTGAAAAAAAATTTAAATGTTCACATAAATAATGTTAGGCTTTTAAAGGGTATTAGAAATTTGGTCATGTAAATTAAGACTGTATGTATTTTACCTTGAGAATAATGACCATTACAGATTCCTGTTTAATGCAGGAAACAAAATTATTACTCGGAACAACAAATGTCCATTACTTATAGATACTTAATTTAGGAGACCAATTTAACACATTTGAAATCAAAACCTAACTGAAATTACTTGCAACACAAGGACTATTTATTTCCCGTATACTGTAATTCACTAATTAAGTTACACATAAGGTTAAAAAGTACTTTAGAGGCCCACTCCACTTATTTATTATGAGATTCTACTAACAAGGTTCTTGTTACAAAATAAGAAGCTTTTTAACTTTAAAAAAGAATATATTAGGGTAAGGGATTGTTTGTGCTTGATTTTAATGCAAGAAATCAATCAGGAAAAATGAAGACTTCAGTTAATACAGAATTAGGAGTAAATCATAGAATCATAGAATCATAGAATAGACTGGGTTGGAAAAGACCTCCAAGATCATCAAGTCCAACCCCTGATCCAACTCCAATTACTATATCATGGCACTAAGGGCCACGTCCAATCTCTTTTTAAAAACCTCCAGGGATGGTGAATCCACCACCTCTCTGGGTAGGCCGTTCCAGTGCCTGATTACCCTTTCTGTAAAGAATTTCTTCCTAACATCTAACCTAAACCTCCCCTGGCAGAGCTTGAGCCCATGCCCCCTTGTCCTATTGTTGGTTGCCTGGGAGAAGAGAATATAACAGAAGAATTTTCTCCAGTTACTTCTATATATTCAATTGAAATGACAGAATCACAGAACGGTTGAGGTTGGAAGGAACCTCTAGAGATTGTCTAGTCTGCAGAGCTGGAGACTCCACAACCTTTTGAACAAACTGCTCATGTTGACCACCCTCACAGTGACAAAATTTTTTAAAATTTACATGGAATATATCATAATTTCAGTTTATGCCCATTGCCTCTAATCTTGTCATTGGATGTCACCAACAGCAGTCTGGCTCCATCTTTTTCACTCCCTCACCATCAGATCTGCCCAGATCAGATTCCCCTGAGCCCTCCTTCCTCAGGCTGAACCACCACAGCTCTCTCAGTCTCTTCTTGTACGTTAGATGTTCCAGTCCCTTCAGCATCTCTGTGGCCCTTCGCTGGACTCAGTCCAGTATGCCCATACAGGAGACTACTCTACACCTTTCAGATTTTATTTGTTCATCCTACTGCTCAAAGTAGAGCAATAGAATGCATGGGTGTGATGTTAATTAGGAAAATCTAACATTTAAATACTAACTTCAGATAGTTTTCACAGCTTTTGCTCTGTGCTGTTTTCCTTCCTCTCCGTTTTATAAGCAAAATGAAACAAGTACACCTATCAATAAAACAGTGTTAACAACAGAGTTAAAAGAAATTTAGTTGACGATATGTATTTCCAGAATAAGAGGTGAGTACTGATCAAAGTTACACCTTTTGCTATGATCAGACTATCACATGAAAAGCAGTATCACCATTTTTTAATTATAACTTTTACAACTTCAGGTGGGGTGGCGGGGAGGAAGCTTTGTTCAAACAAGAAGGGACATCATCAGTTAAAGTAAGCGATGGTAATCCAAGAACTGTGGGGCTTTTTGAAAGATAATTGGGATATATGATGACAATATCTACCCAGCCTCGCAAAATATTCTTTCCTTGTAGCACTGTAAAAAACCAAATGGGGTTTTCCCCTCAAAAAATCCAAACACAACTGTGAACATTATTCAGGAAAATTTAAGATGTCTTATCTCCTTTATCAACCCATCAGTTCATAGAGTAACATATTACCCGATATTAATATGGATATGAGAAATTAATTCAGCAACCAATATTTTAAAAAATCCAACAACAAAACACAGCAGCTTTCTATGTTATAAAAAAAAATACGCATCTTTCTATAGTATCCATGAGATAGATGATAAGAAGCCTTCTGGGGGAAAAGTAAAAAAAAAAAAAAAACCAACCAAAAATCCAACTGTAATTGAAGAGTTAAGGAAAAAAAACCAAATTATCTGTTGACTGCTGTGCTCTACAGTTTCCATTCTGATCAGAATTAACAATACTGACAAGTCCTGGTTTACCATGAATGACGTGCTTTGTGACTTGCATGCTGCAGTGTGAGGCTACTGCTTCTGTTGCCAACTGTCCATTGTGTTTTGGTTTAGACAAAGAAATTCTAAAAAAAAATGAGTTATCGCTGCAGGCTGAAGGATACAAAGTTTTAGAAATACAACTCAGTTTTCAAATATCAAGAAAACACATTGAAATCCAAGTTTGCCTAACTGAGGTAAGATTTTATAATTTGTGAATACATTTCTTTCCTCATTTAACTGCAACCATAATTTAATAAGAATTTTATATGCGAATTTCCTACTTATAAGGAACCATATATGTTTCCAGAAGGTGGTGATGCTACTAGATTTGACTAGGTAAATTGGGAAGACTTGTTAAAAGATGACTACAGAGGAAAAAGAAAACAAACCAAAAAACCTCATCTCCTGCTATGTGTTCCTTTTATTTATTGGCTCATATCCCTACATCATGGAATAATTTTAGTGTCTATTGCTTTGAGAGTATACAGGCCTGTTGTCCATTCCGAGTTCCATGGAATGGAACTTTGCTAGATAGACTTCACTATCTAAGTCCCTTACTGTAGCACAAATTTCCCTTTTCAAAGGGAAATTTTGATTCTTAATAATTAAGTGTTAATTACTGACCTATTACTTTATTTAATTTCAATTTTAAAATTTAAATTGAAATTTGTCTCTGGTTAAAGAAATATATTTTGTTTTGGCTATAAGGATAAGGTGGTTAAAAAGAAAGTATGGATATAAAAATGATCACATCAAAGCTAGAAACAAAATTCAGCTTGTTTTTGCAGCTTCAGTGCAAGATAATCTTTCATAAATCTTCAAAGACTGACACATGAAATTGTAGGTCAAGGAGCACACATCTACAAGTGCAATAACACTGTGGATAAGAAAAATATAAATATGGTTGGAGAAGATTTAAAAGGATGTATTATGGAAAAATCAAAAAGACATGCTGGTAAATGGAAAATGGCATAAACGTAGCATGGGCTTGCTAATGATAGATCACTCGGTATAACACTCAATCTAGAAATTAATAAATAGCAATTGTCTCACATCTGGACTTCAGTTAAAAAATTGCAATTTTCCACATGAGGACTTGTTAAGTTTGTGAAGACAAGCATTAATAGAAAAATTAAAAGTTGGCAAGGAAATGCCTGAAGGGTAAATGAAAGGAAAGGAAGTGTTGCAAAGATATAGCATCATCTGGAAAAAAGTTACAACCGCAGTTCTTTGAGGCTCATTTTCTAAATTGGTTTTAAAAAAGAGGAGAACTGTAGCACAGGAAAAGTGATCATCAAACCAGCCTGGAATAAAGCTAGAAAGCAGATAACAAGGGTTCATTTAAGCACCCAGGCAACAAGACACTTGGAGCAATCTTGAGGGGAGAAGTTGGGGCAAACTTTCCACATTCTTTTACTAATGAGTCTTTTTTAACTTAAGATACTATACCACTGACAGAAAAGGTCCCTTCCAGATTCTGTGAAAGTTTATTAAACACATTTTGCTTTCCTTTACTCTCTGTACTACTTTTGCAGAAAGGCTGGTGGCAGACACAGAGGAGCTTCCAGACAGTTTGTTGAATTGACAAATTAGTTAAGTTCCTCTTGTTCTTGATCCCAAGAGCATTTACAGATTCAACCAACACAGCATATTGGCAGACATTTGTGGTGGGATTAGGATAGGGCAACAGAAACAATGTAGATGAACTCAAGCAGAAAAAAATAAAAATCATTATATTGCCAGCAGTGACAAAGGCAGCTGAAGAAAAGTTGCAGGCAGAAGCCCAAGAGACAACAGACTTCGACATCGCAGAGCCTGGGGAAAACTGTCTAAAAGCCTGTTGCTACATCAAACATTCAGAGACACAGAAACACCACACTGGAAAAAAAAAAAAATCCTACTTAATGAAACAACAAAATAACCTATTAACTTCCATTCTGAAATAAGCATGAAAAGAACTGAATTTCAGTAATAAAGCTGTAACCTTTTGGCTCTAATGAGGAGTATATTACTGGATGGATCTATTCAGGAATACATAGAGGAAGAGGTGCTGCCCAACTCTTCACCTCTTTTTTTGCCCATCATATAAAATCTATATTCCACAACTTGTACTTTACTGATTTCAGGTCTACTTTGATTTTAAAGGACTGGTTTTGACCCTTGAAGGAAGGATTCAGCACCTTCAAACTTCAAGTTACTACCCTTTGGTCTTTTACTATAGTTTTCATCACCTGGATGTTCTCAGGTGCTTACGACAACAAGGAAGAAGCCGTATCTTAATTTTTTTCTGTAGTAATGATGAATAATAAATTAGAAATTAAACAGAGAGCAATGTTTCCCACTATGACAGTTTTCAATACGGCTGGATTGTATTTAACTGATGGGAGCCCTATATGCTATAGTTCAAGTATGTGTATACATTACCTTTTAATGAAGAGAGCTATATCATAACTATAAAGCAGACAAAAGAAGCCTAGGCAGTAAACTTCTTGTGTCTTATTTTATAGGTAAATAAATGTATAATATTTATTTATATGTACATGATAAAGTATGAGGAAAGTATATGACAAGTAAACATATGTACTACTCACATAATATTGCAAACTACTACTTACAATGTAATTTTCTTGAAACAGTTCTGCTGTTTCACATCATAGCCTAGGGTTCTTCTAGTTATTTATACAGCATTTAATATGATTTTGTCCAGGAAACACCATCTAATCTAATATGCTGAATGATGTTAATGTTTCTTAATTTTATTTGGGCAAAGTTCTTTCCTTGGCCTGAGATGAATAAATTGCACAATTTTTCATAATCTATGTAGTATAAACTAGATCTTAACAGAATTCTGATTGCATTTCCTTTTTTTCCTCTAGTTATTTTATCTCTATAGCAAATTTCTTCCTGTTTTGTTATGATAAGGGGATAATGCATCTCTGCATTAGTATAAAAAGAGAGAGATAGGTATCGCCCAAATAAAATGCAGAAAAATTTTGCAGATAAATTATGACAAGCGTTAACAGAAGAAAGAGAAACACTCTCTGAGAACAGTACACTAACCAAAGAGGGATAAAACTCCTCCAACTTTTTGTTAATTATTCTGGGAAGGGTTAGGTGGCAAAATTGGTAAAATGCTCTCAGATGCCTCAACTCTTCATTCTGAAAGCATCATATACTAGAAACTGAGTACTCAAATTGAGGAATGCACTGCATACTAAGTTTTAATAAAAAATAATGATTAAAAAGCATGATGGTTATTGAGCAAAGCTCTATACAGTTTGTCATCAGCTTTTTCTTCCTTTTTTTTAAAAAAAAAGAATTGTCTTGTTACCACATCATTATTATTTCATACCCATCAACAAAATCTGACACACAGTGAAAAGCATGCTCCACTAGCTGTCATTTAGCTTTACTAGACTTTATGTCCCCAATGAAAAGCACTTAGAAAATAAGTTATAACTCCCATATCACGCCAAGCGTAAGAACCAATTTTCCTCTAATTAAGAATCACCAGTGATGTGCCAGACAAACTGTCCCAAAGGAAGTGTGGAATGTTCTTAAATAGTGAAAACACAGAACAAAGTCTTTCTTGTATCTTGTCAACCATTTTAAATGTAAGCTATACAGTGATGGGTTACAGAGTTCATTAGATATAAACCTAAACGGTATACATATGTGTGTGCCTATACATATACTACAAAAAAACCTGAGGATGTTACCCCTGAAAGGATCTAAAAATGCTTCTCTTCTTAATCTGATCTGGTACCTTAATAAACTTAAGGATCAAATAAAACTGTCCTAGAGAAGTCCATTTGCTAATATCCTCATCACCAGCACGTTTTTTCTTGCTTAATAATAAACAGGCAGTGATATCATCCCAAACAGAAGAATAAATATGGTCACTGTTTTAAAACTTCAAAATGTATTTACAGATCTGGATTTTTACTTAAAAAGAATTATCATCCTTTCGTACCAATAGTTCTTTTTTGTTGGCTTATAAAGAAAAAAAGAATTTTGTACAACATAGAGACTTTTGCACATATGCATCACCTCAGTTAATATAAGGTTTTTGGTATGCATGATCAAACACATACTTGTTACACTATCTCATATGGCAAATCTACGACGTAGTTCTAGAAATGGGTTATCTTCAGGTTTAAAAGCACCACCTGCTCTTAATGATGACACTAGCAAAATTGGTGTAATAAAAAAAATTAAAGAAAAAAAAACCTTAAGTGATGGCAAAATCCAAAACCCAGAAGAAACTTTCCAGGCATGACTACTCTTACAGAGAAAACAATACAGCTCACTTTTAACAAAAAGTGATCAGGTTCAAATTAGCCTTACCCCCTCCTCTGCCCCCATACTGTGCAATGAACAATGAATGAGATTGTTGCAAGGAAAAGCAACATGAGGGCAGAAATGAGCAGAATGGGGAGATTTTTTTTTTTTTTTTTTTTTTAATTACTGAGAGTTCTTAAAAATCCCAAGTAAGATCCAGGTTTCAGATACTCAAGAGAAAGAATCCTTTTTCTCTCTAATAACACAAAGAAAAGGATTTATCTTGCTAAATAATCTTCAGAAAGGTATTTGTAAATTGACAGAGCAAACAATGTTTTTCACATTAACAAATTAAAACTCCTGTAAAGCCATGAAAACAGAAATTTTGCCATAAAGTCTTTGTTCCAAAAACAAAGGAAAATAAGTCTTTATTGGTGATCTACATAAAACCTGACAGCTTGCACTTTCTGCAAATTGATTTATCAATCCATTATGATCATAAAGTTGCAAAATAAAAAGAAAATTATTTCTTCTTGCTTCAAGTGAAAGTTTTCAAGCATTTCCTTCCACATTTTACAAATTAATTAGGCATTAAGTAGGGAGTAAAGCAGAAGTTAGGAAAAATAAAGTAAAAAATAACGGAAAAGTGCACAGGAAGAAGCTATTATCAAATTGCAGAAATTATTTTCCAACCTCATTCAAAACCAGTTCTCTCTTGCCTAGATTATTCCAATCATCTCTCCTGCACACACCTTTAAAGCTTCTTCACCAGTCTTTAATCATGCTTTTCCCCTTTCTACCACTATGCTTATCCTTCAGCTCCAGCCTCCCAACAATTGTTCACTCTCTCACAAGCTTTCTCTGCCCTTCTTGCGATAAACCCTCCTCCTTTCTTTATCAAAAGAAACAGAAGTGATATGATGAAGTTTTAAAGTAGCACCAGCTGCACAGTCCTGCAACTTTCCTTCCAGTAACAGGAAGGCTCTGAAACTGGAGACTGAATCTGCCCAAGGAAGTTAACTCTGGTTTGGCTTTGCAAGTTCTCACACTTTTATACGGTAGCTTACATTGGCTACTGCTTAAAAAGAAAGTATGGAGAACCTGAGAAAACAGCGCCAAAAAAAAAAAGAAAGAAAAAAAAAGAATAGCCTATCTGTTACGGGGGAAAGGAGACTATTCACATAAAATTAATACTGTATCCATCTTCTGCCTGGTACATTAAGATGCTGCCATGTAATTTTTCTCAAGACTAAAAAGAAAAAGAAAAACCATAGACAACACTTGGATAAAGTATGTTGGCATAATCCAATATAAAACAACTGTATATTTGTGCAACATTCAAATACACACAGTATGAGTAATATGCTACTGTACCTCATTTTGAAGTTCATCGCCACTTTTGGTGGAAGCAAGCATCTCGTACAAAGTACAGCAGAGGTCTTCTGTTGTTGGCCCTCCAGGGCTACCCCCTTGAGATTCATTCAGATACTTTCCAACTTCATACCATAAAAAAGAATCGTCTACTTTGTCCAAAGACTTGAGATCAGATTTCTCATCACAGTAATTCTGTAAGTGATTTAGCTGGTTATTCAGAAATTTGTTATAATCTAAGCTTATAATTTTCTGCACATCAGCCTCACCATTCACAGGCAGCTCCTCTGAGTGATCCAAATCATGCATGTCAAATGAAAACACTATATTTTTACCGAAGAACACTCTGTTATCACCATTTTGCTCTTCAGCCATCTGTATGAGGGCTGTAAGCTGTTCTTCAGTGAAGTGAGAAGCAATCCGACATGTGGCATTACAAGCTGCAGTAGCAGATGATGATGGAAATGGCCCAAACATCTGCTTGATTGCCTTTGTCTCATCATGGCCAACACATTCTTTCCTGTGAAATGTCTTGAAGAGAAAAACAGCTCCGCTTTCAATTGCTTCTTGTCCATTTTCAGCTCCAACTGTTAACAAAACCAAAAGCAAATGTAACTTTATACACTTCAAACTAATTCTCTTCCTTGCCTATAACATAACTGTATTCAATTTCTTGCTATTGACAGAGATATGAAGACCATAACAACAAGTAGCAATTGTCGCAAGGTACTGAATTGTAAAAGGTATATAATAATAAAGCATCTGTCTTCATTATTCTTCTACTTACTAGGAATTCATATTAAGGATTACTAATGCTTTCTTATTTTTCCAAGTAAGTGGAAAAACTTGCCTGAGGTCTTAAACTCACAATAGCATATTTATGAGCTTTTTAAAGGTAACAAATTTCCACTTTGTATCAATGTTTATTCATTGCCTAATCTGAATATTCATAACAGACTAAATGTACAGAACTCAGCTGGGAATTACTACAAAAATGTAGTAATTCCCTGTAAAATTACTACAAGAATGTACGTTAGTTAGAGAAACTGCCCAAAGAAATTAAAGCAAATAAACGCATTAATTTAGATTTATATCTACAAAATATCATATTATGCAAATAAACACATATAAAAAACCACAAACAAAACAGTCTATTATTAGACTACTAGAGAATGAAAACATACCTATTTGTTTTGCAGCTTGTAATATAGTTTTTAAATCACCATTTACAGTTTGGTGTTCTTTTTTGTCTAGATTGTCATCAACAAACTTTATTATCTTCTTCCAAGTAAGATCAGACCTCAGCAACTGTTCATGTAGTTTTGATCTTTTAGTCTGAAAATTAAAAATATTTGGGTTTTTCAAATTAGCACATGGAAAATTCCTTTAAAATTAAAACACCAGATTAAAAAAATATCTTTCCAATTACATTCAGTCCGTATGCAGTAACAACTGCAAGAAGTTTCCCCATTACCTGTTCTTTACGCTCCTTCCTGTGCATAAGGAAGGAGAAGGATGCACACACACACTCTTCCTCACTACTCTTTCCAAGGCAGAATTCTCTGTAAAGGCAAACTCTTGCAACTTCAATAGATTTGCAGCTCCCAAGATTCTAAATTCATTTCACATTACAGGTTGCCACTACGTATCTAATGCTTGAATGAATTATTTATGGTGGGGTGCAGGGGGGGGACCTAAGAGTCTGAGGTGAACTTAATATTCAAAGGGAAATGTTTGGTTCCCCAGCTCTGCATAAGCTTGGAGCTAAAAAAATACCAGTCCAGTCCAACTTAAATAACTTCCTGAAAGATGAAATAACAGGGCTGTACTAACACAGCCATGCAACTCTATCCATATAGCATATCATGACTGTAAATGTCCTTCTAAACCAAAGCTGTAGGAAATCTGAGTGAGGACACTATGAAGGAATGCACAGGAAACTATACACACTCTGCCCAGTCTTGCTTGCCTACTCTTATAAAATAGGAATGCAAATTAAGTACACAATTCTTAGTATACACACACTAATACTTTGGAAAAGGAAAAAATCTTTACCGTTAAGTCAGCTAATTCTTCACTGTAATCCTCATGTTTAGTGACATTTGAAAAGGAGCGTAAAGCGCCTGTAAGACGAGGCAAGGCCATCTGTTACTCATTCAGTGATCCATAGGACGAGAAATTAAATCCCAGTTCGAGCACCTAGATGAGAACAAAACAAATAATATGGCTTTGGTAATGCTGTAAGTACAAATGTGCATCACAAACTTGAAAGACCTTGTTAAGCAAGCAGAATTTGGCTGATACTTCAATTACACAAGTTAAAAATGTCTCTCTCAAACTACTGATAATCAAAGATTCAATAGACATGAGGTAAAAGGCACAGACAGTAGGCAAGACATGGTAACATGCAAAGGTCACTCAGAGGGTTCTTCTCTCTCTCCTCCCTAAAGAAAAGTTACCAGCAATGAGAAAAAGTGGCAATTATTCCTTTAGCACCACTAACACAAGAGTATTATAGTGAAATCTATGCAACTGAACTTCAGCTCCCAACAGCAGTAAGTGATTACAACCTAGGGCAAGATTTTCTCTGAATCAGCCCACACTGGGAGCTTTCAGGTCATGAACAGCCTCCAGTGCTGATGCAGGCACATCCTTCTTGCCAACCGCTTAGCCATTTTTAACCAGCAAAACAGGCAAAGAAAATTACGACAGGGAAAAAAAAAACAAACAACAAAAAAACCCCCAACACACAGAGCACTGAACTGCTATAAGAGATAAAGGGAATAAAAGGGCTACCAGAAAATTGAAAAAAAGTACGCTGCAGGATGTTTTCATCTCAACTGGGAGCGTACACACACACAGTTACACAGGACTACAGTCTATTTCTGCGCAGTCTTATTTCCTCTCTGAAACAGGCTCATATCAATACAGCAAAACACAGCTGTTCTCCATCTGAACTTGTACTCGTTCCAAGCCTTTTACTGAAACTATTCTCAAAGTTACTTAATTTGAAAGGTGCCCACAGCTGAATTGTTTAATGAACTCTATCGCACAGCTACAGTTTCTGATGGTAGCAGATAGATAGAGATTTAGATTATTTTTGAAACAATTAATGATACCATTACAAACCTAATGATCTGCATCATTCTGAGATCATCGACCATCCAGAATTTAAATAACTTAAAACAGAGTTAATAAAATGACTTCCCCCCTCCAGTCATATACTGTACAGAAGTCCCTGCTTTAATCCAATTATGCTTAACATTTTTCTTAATTTAATGACCACATTTGCATTTTCACTATCAGCTCTGCAATACAGCACAAAAGCAAACCCAGATGCAGCATTCCAGTCACAGACAGAGAAATGTCACCGAGTTGCCAGGTCTGCTTATTTTCCCACCTCACATTAAGATGCTTTTTGAGAAAAGCTATCACAACAGCTGATATTTTGAAGACAAATGTTATAATGATGAAGGTACAACATGTGGAAATATAAAATCTTTAACTGTGAAGGAGATAGAGAGGACATGTTCAAATTCAAGCCTAGAAGCAGAGCCAAGCAACAGTGCAGCTTCTGAGGTGTTCAGTGGATGTATAATGTGTAACTTATACCAGCATAGCTCCTAGTTAAAATAGCCTGTGAATACTATAGCCACCATTATAGAAGTAAAATGTCTAAAATATGAGGGAATCTAACCCAACCTTTTTTGTTTGAGCCCAACAAAAAACCAGTAAATCACTCTCGTACTGCTCCAATGACAGCATTGCCATTAGCTATTAAAGATCACTCCATTTTGCCTATTTATTTTATATATCCACTCAAATACCTTTTTCTATAGAATTATGGTCCTTTACAGTAGCATATAACAACATAATTACAATGTTATCTTAATTGTCCTTTCTGAAATAACATGCACAGTAATTTATGGAAGTTCAAGCCCACTTTTTAAAAGTTCACTTTTCACACACAAAGGATTTTAAAGCATCTCCAGCAGGTCCATTTGTAAGGACATTGAGTTTTACAGGAGTGTTTCTTCCTCCTTTATTAATCAACTTATTAACACTTTCTTAAACTAAAAAACCTGGAACCCCAGAGGACAAGTAAGTGCACGCTGCCCTGACCACAGGCTCTGCCAAGGAGGCAAATCCAGCCCCGAAGCCCTACAGTTGAGCTCACAGCAATAGATGGTGTCCCACACGCACCTACGCGCTTTCAGAACTTGCTGGTCCAGGAGGCGGCTGGTTTGGCAGAGCAGCCGCCCAAGGCTTCTGCTTCTCATTTATAGGCAAACTCTGTGTGCCCTTCACTTCGGGTCTGTAACACCCACCCTCACCAGGGCACCACAAGAAAACAAAAATAGGCATCAATTAGAAGGCAGGGGACGGGTGCAATTACTCTATTGTTAACGTGAAAACCAAGATAAAGATTAGGAATTTACACTCTTATTCTGCAACATAGTAGAGCCAGCTGTAAATGCAGATTCAAAAATGCTGTGGCCCTATGAAATGAAGCATAAATTTATATTTGTTTAAAAAAATAATTAGTTACCTGCTTTCCCATGAAGCCTGCTGATGTAGATACTTGCCTGCATCACACTGCCATGAAGACAGCTACTGCTTGTCTTCCCACAGCCGCTACAAGGGTAACAGATTCCTTCTGATTTGACAGAAATATATCTGTTTGCCCGCAGCTTGATCTGAAACATCTGTACTACCAAATGATCCTGCTAAGGTCTTCTGGTTTTAGAGCAATGACCCAAAAGACAGCAGCGATTAAATCCTATTTACTATGGCCCACATGTGGACTTTTGCCATTCTTCTGCCCATTCTCCCTCAAGAAAGAGGTGTGAGAATAGGCAGCATCTTATATGTTTGAGAGGGACAAGTGAAATGGGAATTCAACCTTAAGATCAGTGCAACTTTACATGGTAAAAGTATCTATTCCCCCCTCACCTTCCATTAAGTAAGGAGAATTTGGGCCCATTCTGCTAATGTTTTTTAGGAAAAGGAACTGAAGTTTGATGATTTCTAGCACTATCTCCGACTTCCTCTTTTAAGAAAGCCTTAACCTTCCACTAAGCTTCTGTCTGTAAAGCAGAAAGAGCAATATCCACCTTCCTAAAGCCTTGTGAAGATGAGAGGCAATATCTTTTTTTGTCTGGGTCGAATATTGCTTATCTCCAGTCAATTCCTGGTTAATCTTTGAAAGCGAGATGTCAAGATTAAGGAATATGTACTCAGGAAGAAATAGTGGCTGCCTGATACACAGCATTCATCTCAGTGAACACCAGAATTCAAACAAATGCTTCAGTATAATGAGGAGGCACAACAGTGCCTGCGTGTGCCATCATTCATATTAGAGACAATTTCAGCATTTTAATTATCTAAGTCACTAAACAAAGAAAAAAACCACTAAAAACCAAACAATGGAATTGCAAGCCATGCATTCAATACAGTATTAACCCTTTCCAGATTCTCTCTCTCTCACTATCTTAGCCATGCACACAGGATTAAACGCCAGCTGCCCAACTCTGCTCCTGCTTGCGTCAGCTGGAGAGGCGTTTCCTTTGATTGTGCCCAATACTGCTCCGGTGTGAAGGCAGCAAACATGTGGCTTGGCCCAATAATGTGTTCATTTTAGATGTACTTTGAGATCATTATTAAGCATAGGTGTCATTTCTTAAAAAACCCAAAAGAACAAAAAAACCCCAACAACCTGCCATTTAAAAAAACCCCTTTTATTCAGAATAACTCATCTTTCTTTTCCAAGAACATAAGAAATTCAATTGTTAGACAGAGAAATGTCTGCATTTTTACACCCAATTACCTTAACTTTTTCTTTCCCTGCAGCGAGAGACAAACTGTATCCCAAGCAACAGAAACTTAAAGACTTGCCCTGAATGTGGAGATATACTACAAGTAAATCTCCAGCTTCAACATACATAATGTGTATGTTCATTTAAACACTAAGCACGAGCCACAAATAAAAAATTAATGGGGATGGGTGTTTGGTTTTGCTTTAGCTTAACAGGGGGCTCTCTATGCCTCTCTCTTTCACACCATGCCATCAACAGAGGTTGAAAACAATCTCAGGGGGTTCATCTTACCCCATTTCAGAAAAGTTTGTCACTAAAGAAAAAGAAGGAGCTGTATGAAAGGTAAATATGGATGTACATATCCAAAAGAAGGAAAGGGAGGATGAAAAACAACAGGTAAGTGAGAGAAAGAAAACACCTTTGAGGTAATGACAGCAGCTAAGTAAGGCATGTTGCATCTCACCAAGGACAGCTAAGCAGACATGGGATGCACTGCAGCAAAAATAACTGCTGTAATAATACATATATAAAATATAATTGCATAACTGCTGTAATAAAATCATGCTAAAGCACTCGTTCAGATGGTAGTAAGAAAGACTTTATATTACATTCCTGTAGTGAAGAGCAGCCCAAGTTTGAGTCTACAAGGACACACAAGGATAGAGCCTCCAATGCTAACTACCAGCCACAGAGATGGCATTGCCAGGTTCTTTGCAGCTCAGCTTTATGAGGTAAAAGAATTGCTTATAACAGTTGCTAAAGATTCACAATAAAATATTAACAGAATAAAAAACTTGAGGTTACAGCACAGAAGTACAACTGAGCAACTACCTGTGAATGAAAATTAGTACAAGTACTAATCAGCAAGCATAATAGGCTTACTGTAGCAGAAAACCAATAAGAAAAGCTTTTATCTTTCTTCTGAGCTCTGATGGGAGGGCAAGTATAGAAAGAATCAGTATTTCTCTGATGTGCACAGTCTGCTTTAAAAAACAATATTCTGCACAGATCAAGTCAAACCTTTAAACACTACACAACCTGTAATAACAAGTAACCTTGCCGCAACCGGGGCTTAATTGTACTTCCCACAGTTTATTACTGTATCGAAGACCATATAAGGTCTGAGGGAGGCCTCAAGAAAAGCTTCCCAAAACAAGATTTCCCATTCTAGCACCTGTACTAAATCATGCCAGGGAGTTGTTTCTTGGTCGTCCATCCCCTTGTCTTCTCCCAGGAGAACATTTTACAGGTACATTAGGCCACATCAGAAGGTGGTCTTCCATAATACTTCAAAACATAAGCAAAATTGATCTGGGAGGCTGAACTGACTTTACATTACATAAAGGGATAGAATGGATGCATCTACGTGCCAAAATTCTTCAGCAAACAACAACAACAAAAAACTGGGCAAGAGCTAAAAATCATCACACCACAGCTCTTCTATAAAGATTTGTTAAATACTCTCCCTACAAACCTGTGTGAGCACCTTTATACAACCAAGGCAGATTAACGCGAGGAATTATCAAGAACAGTAACAGCTTCAGTGTGCAGTCAGGTACATCTCTCATGCAAAACACACAGCTCTGCCCAGACACAGACAACTATGATATAAGGTGAAAATCCAAACATCTTTTTGGAATTACTAACATCCCATAGATTAATACCACTGAAGTTAATAAATTTGACCTCTACTTTGACAGGGCAACAATATTACTTTACTTATTTTTATTAACCTTTTTTTTAGTAATAAAGCTAAAGTAAGAAATTCACTTCTGGATAATACAAAATATCTTTAACTGAAATGCCAATGCATATAATAGAAGCTTACTGTTGGGATAGCCAAAGCTCAGGAAGCAAGTAAAGTTAATTGAATAATTAGCTTTCAAAAGACAAGATGAATTACACTTGGCTCATGAGCTCGGTGTACAACTAAGATCAAGTTCTGCTTTTTATTTTCTTTTAAGAATTTTTTCTTATGTTTGGTACACAGAAGAAAACAAAGTCCGAAGGACTCTTCAAGGGACTACCAGGAGGAAAGAAATTCTACTTCACCTTCCAGCTGCTTCAGCAGCATAAAATGAGTAAGATCAAAAGGAGACATTTATTTATCAGATAACATTATTTAACTGTGTATCCAAGTACTACAATTAGGATACCTAAGTCATACTGTTCATGGTAGGTACATCTTAGTAATAATTTAGTTAATTCTGCTTTGGAATTCTCCATAGAAGGAAATAACTAACTAATTTTATATATATATTTCAAATCAAGCTTGACTAGGATGAGTTTGCTTAAGAGAGGGGACAAATGTAAATTCATTCACAGAATCACAGAATGGTAGGGGTTGGAAGGGACCTCAGGAGATCACCTAGTCCAGCCCCCCCATCGAAGCAGGTTCCCTACAGCAGGTTTCACAGAAAAGCATCCAGGTGGGTTTTGAACATCTCCAGAGATGGAGACTCCACAACCTCTCTGGGCAGCCTGTTCCAGTGCTCTGACACCCTCACAGTAAAGAAGTTTTTCCTTAAGTTTGTGTGGAACTTCCAGTGTCCCAGTTTTTGCCCACAGCCCCTTGTCCTGTCACAGGGTGCTACTGAAAAAGCCTGGTCCCATCCATTTCGTCCCAGCACTTCAGGTATTTATAGACATTGATAAGATCCCCTCTCAGTCTTCTCCAGGCTGAAGAGTCCCAGCTCTCTCAGCCTTTCCTCATGTAGGAGATGCTCCAGGCCCCTAATCATCTTTGCGGACCTCCGCTGGACTCTCTCCAGAAGATCCCTGTCCCTCTTGAACTGAGGAGCCCAGAACTGGACACAGTACTCCAGATGTGGCCTCATCAGCGCAGAGTAGAGGGGGAGGAGAACCTCCCTCGACCTGCTGGCCACGCTCTTTTTAATGCACCCCAGGATACTGCAGGCCTTCCTGGCCACAAGGGCACAGTGCTGGCTCATGGCCATCTGCTGTCCACCAGCACACCTAGGTCCTTTTCCTCAGTGCTCCTCTGTAGCAGGTCAGCCCCTAACCTGTACTCGTGCATGTGGTTATTCCTCCCCAGGTGAAGGACTCTACACTTGCTCTTATTGAGCCTCAGCAGGTTCCTTTCTGTCCAGCTCTCCAGAGTGTCCAGGTCTCGCTGAATGGCAGCACAGCCTTCGTAAGTAATAAACTTTCAGTAGATGCTACAGAAACAGTAAAGATGCCATATGGAGACAGCTGCTGTTCATTATCAGTGAGACAGATTGAAAACTGTGCTCAAGAAACAGAATATTTTTCAGACCTGTGCCTGAATCACACAGGATGATTCAAGCTTCCCTTATGGCAGGCATCTGAGTGGGATTTAGTCCCTAAGCATAGCATGTAGTGGAACCTTTATAATATCAAATACATTTGCACGGACCAGCAGATATGCCACAGGACCTGTGAAACGTCCACATCCTCTGAAACAGTAGCTGGATACAAGGTGTGATTCTGTGAGGTTTTTAAACTGGCAACAGGTGCGTGTTCAAGTACCTGAATCACTTACCAGATTTGCAGAGAACTAAACAAACACCCCAAATACTGTATTATTTCCCAGTTCTAAATAACTGGATGCTTGTTATCCACTCAATACCATTATTATCCTTCATAATTAACTTCTTTCCGTCAAAATATGTTTTCAATAGACCTTCAAGGCTAGAAATGAATCAGTCTAAATCTGAAGCATCTTCCCCAAATGCTTTAAAAGGAAGCACAATCCATCCCTTTTGAGAAAAAACACAACCTATTTTAGCATTTCAGAAGGATGTCGAATGCAATAAAACAAAAGACTAAGCCAGGCACACTAGTCCTCAAGACTCCCTGTACACTACTACTCAAGTTACAAAGGAGAGGTTGTACAAGTGCTCTCTTACTCTTACGTCTCAATAACCCATCCTGTAAGATTCCCAAAATAACTTAGGGGAAGTTTTTGAAACAGAGTAGGGGCAAAATAAAAAAGTATTATGGCAAAGTCTAGAAAATAGTTTTTAAGAGGCATATAACCATCTGTTATATATCAATTGCCATTAATTTTAAGACTACTAGGTTCATAAGAAGCAATCAGCAGAACTGATTCTGTGATTCTGTAACATCTAATGTAAGTGTCCCTGAAGCACAAAGCCTCCTCCCAGACCTTGGGACTGCGTGGCCACAGCCCTGTATAAATATGGGAGGGAGGCAGTATCAGTAGCTTTAGGATCCCAAAGCAGCAAACACTATAGCACCTCTGGTCAACCACACTGTTGCACGGGTATGTATGGTATCACAAGCAATTTTTACAAACTGATCTGAAATAAAAGAAAATGAAGTCTTCTGTCTATATGGATAAGTCCAGCTATATCACTGGCAACACTCTTACAGACTTTGAAAGATTAATTTGATAACAGCCAAGTTAACCATGGGAGAATGTCTTTTTGAAATTGTTAATACTCACTGGGTGACTTATGTTGCTATTAGCACTGCCAAAATCAGAATCAAGGACTCATTAACTGGTTAAATAACACTGTCTCTGGTAATTTATGTCATTACTATTTTATACTCTGCTGAACTCATCATCAAAAACCGTGTCCAAGAATTGTACTGACTTGTAAGTAAAGCAGTGGATGTCATCAATGTAATCAGTAGTGAATTATAAAACTCATGCTTTATTCAGCATGGTGTAAAATTAACTCTTTTCTTCACAGAAAAGTCACTGTCAACATTTATGTCATCTGGAAAGACAGGATGACAGCTCTGAATTAATGTCTTACCAAACATCAAGAGTCCTCCTTGAGAGCTTTTTTAGTAATTAGTTACAGTCAATAAAATCATTGCATCTAGCAGACAACACACAGTGGCTGTATAAGCACAATACAGCCGAGGCCAAGATTCACATTTACTCTTAAAGAACAACTGTTCTATGAAAGCACTGAAGCAAGATTCCTCACTTAAAGAAAATATTAAATATTTTTGTGTTCAGCGATTTCATCAATAAAACTCGTAATAATACAGGTAAAGCTGGCAATCTGAAACAAAAAATCTGAAAGTACTTAAAAATAAACTACAGAATTATTTTTCAGAACTGAAATAGGAAGAGTTTTAGACCACTTAAGACAGAAGCTGTAGATTCTACAATACTTGTAGTAACATACAAAAAACCTAATGTAATTGTCATGTATTAAAAATATGGACCTGCCCTTTGAAAGAAACAAGGGTTCTGGCCAAATTTGGCTATCATCAAATGAAAAGTTCCCAAAACTATCAGCTATAAATAAGCTCACCCTATTTCTAGCAAATTTCATGAGAGTCAGAATTTTTATCAACAGTTACAATAAAAAAATACAGAAGTATGTAGAAAATGACCCATTACATAGAAATAAGAATAACCAGTTGCCATTGTCCACACAAATGCACCAATTTCATCAAAATAATGCAAGTGTATTGTGTAACTTTAAGTGTCTGCTATATTTACCAACACTTGGGTTTATTGCATTAATTTAATTTTCATAATAATGTTTGTAATATTTTCTAAAAAATGTCCTTATGCTTTTTCTACCATTCAGCATCTTGTTTGAAACCTGCCAAAGTTTTTCAGTCAGGAAGGAGTCAGAAAGTCATGACAGAGTTTGAGGAAAACTCTATAGTTAATAACTTCCACGACCTCAAGAAAATTTAGATAATTTAAGTAGGGCAAGCCTTCTGAGCCACATCAGTGCAAACTCTCATCAGGACATTATGATGCTGTGCACACTCCATTGCAAAGACATAGTAAATATCTTCCCAATAACACACAGCAATTGGGAGCTGAAAGCTGTGCATTGTATCCAAAATCCATCTCTCTCAAAAGTTTTTTAATTCTGAGTATATTAAGAGGACTCTAATAAAATGTCACAGATAAGCATCCCCTCAATATTATTTACTAGGCTGCTGCATTTTAGTCCTATATCAATACATTAAATACACATATTTAAACTTTGGTAAGTTTGAGTAGATTTTAGCACTGCTACTCCTCAATCTTTCTAACATTATTCCTAGAAGTCTCCATCAGCTTTTCTTACCAATGTGGTGGTACCAAACTACCAAAGAATCTCAGTCCCCAGTAACTCCTAATTTCCTGAGAAACAGAATTATTTAAGAATACACAGAACTTCATGCTTTTTAACAAAACTCTCCAGGAACACAAAACAGCCAAGATCACTTTTCCCAGATCTCCAAACTGTAAGGCAACACACAAAACACAGATCTACACCACACAAAACAGAAATTCTACCAATTTTGTCTTCTGACCATGCTTTGGCATTTTGAGGGGGTGTCAATTACCAGATAGCTTATTCCCGCTTTCTGCATAAAACACTTAACAAGAAATCCTGATGTGACTTCTCTTTCAAAGTGATTTCTAGTTAGTCTTTTAAGTCAGATGACTTACTGTTCATCTCTGCCAATGACCGTCTTCCATAAGACAACTATTTATTTGTTAGCACTATACTACCCCTCAGTCTTTCCAACATTCCTCCTAAAGGTCTCTGTCAGCTTATTTAAATACTTCTCCAAAGGTATGTCTACATGAATTAACCCTTTTCACAGTCTAGCAGCCCTCTCTTATTGGATCCATGTCATGGCATACTGAAGGTTCAGTTCAGCTCAGGGGTTAAAAAAGTGAACGTTTTTTTTTCCTATCAGAAGAGCAAACAGAGCCACATTCAACACAGAGCTCACTGCCTGACATAACGTGGTCAAATGGTGAAGTGCAGGGAAGATGCATACAGGTTCCCAAAACATCAACCTAACAAGACAAGCTTTTCAAGCTGAGGAAGAGTTGAAAGTACAGTCCAAACTACCCCAGTTTCCAGGTACCTTTTGGGGCACCTCCCTCTTCAGACCTTCCTCCTACTGCCCAGAAGTAATACTATGTCCTCCCCTGCTGTACTGGGTTTGGGTGGAAAGGTTTTGGTAGTGAGAAGGCTACGGGCCAGGGGGTTCTGTAAGAAGCTGTCAGAAGCTTCCCCCATGTCTGACAAGAGTCAATGCCAGCCAGCTCCAAGATGGACCCACCACTGGCCAAGGCTGAGCCCATCAGTGATAGTGCCTCTCAGGTAACATATTTAAGAAAGGGGGGAAAACCTAAAAATGGTGCAAGTGCAGCCAAAGAAAGGAGTGAGAATATGTGAGAGAAACAACTCTGCAGACACCAAGGTCAGTGAAGGAGGGGAAAGAAGTGCTCCAGGTGACGGAGCAGATATAAACCTGCAGCCCATGGTGAAGACCAGAGGCAGGCTGTCCCCCTGCAGCCCATGGAAGTCCACAGTGGGGCAAATATCCCCTTGCAGCCTGTGGAGGACCCCACGCCAGAACAGGTGGATGTGCCCAAAGGAGGCTGTGACGCCATGGGAAGCTGGTGCTGAAGCAGGCTCCTGGCAGGACCTGTGGACCCATGGAGAGAAAGAGCCCATGCTGGAGCAGGTTTGCTGGCAGGACTTGTGACCCCATGGAATGGACTCACGCTGGAGCAGTCCCTTTCTGAAAGACTGAACACCATGGGAAGGACCCATGCTGAAACAGTTCATGAAGAACTGTTGTTCATGGGAAGGACTCATGCTGGAGGGGACTCCTTCCGGAAGCTGGTAAAGAGTGTGAGGATTCCTCCCCCTGGGGAGGAAGGAGCGGCAGAAACAACATGTGATGAACTGACTGTAACTCCCATCCCCCTGTACTGCTGCAGGGGAAGGGGTAGAGAACTCTGGAGTAAAGTTAGACCTGGGAAGAGGGGAGGGGCTGGGGGAAGGTGTTTTAAGATTTTTTTTTTTTTAATTTCTCATTATCCCACTCTGATTTGACTAGCAATAAATTAAATTAATCTGTTTTCCCCAAGTCAAGTCTGTTTTGCCCACGACTATAATTGGTGAGTGATCTCTCCCTGTCCTTATCTTGACCCACAAGCCCTTCGTTATATTTTCTCTCCCCTGTCCAGCTGAGGAGGTGAGTGACAGAGCTGCTTTGGTGGGAACCTGGTGTCCAGCCAGGGTCAACCCACCACAGCTGCAAAGAGAGTTGTAAAGAAACACAAGGTTGCAACAGAAATATCAGAAGCTGTCCCAAGGCAGACAACTGTCCACTTTTGATTTGGCTGAAATATAAATCATCCTAATCTGTTCTTTAACATTGATAGGGAAAAACTGCCCAAAACTTCAGCCTAAAAATTTATGAAAAAATGCAAGGAGCACTTTTTTAACTATACCCCCATAGCCTGAAAACATGCATACCTCCTTTTCAGGTAGGCCCTTCTACCAAGAGGAAAAGATAATTACAAATACATTTGAACAATGCTCAACTATTGAATAGACACATATTCCCATGAAGTAATACTATTAGAGACAAGAGTCCTTTGTCTTCTCTTCAGAGGTAACATGCCACATAGGCACTTCAAACAGCACACCAGCTATTTGATGACCAGCAAATGGCAGCTTCCCAATTATTATTATTACAGTTTAGAATTAGAACCTAAAGGGAAAAAAAAAAATAGTGCTGCATTCCTGTAATAATACAATGTGTGCAAACTAGAACCAAAACTAACAGCTGCTGCTCACCCGTCCTGGGCTGACTGCCTAGTGTTGGCAATACATGCAAGAGGATACTTTGAGAAAGACACCTGTATGGTTTCCTACAATGAGGAGATCCCTAACCATCTTTTCACAAAGCTTATAAACATCAAAATGTGTCCTTATTCCATGAGAAAAATGGGGAGGAGAACAAAAATCAGAGCATAATATTACTATTATTGGTTGACATAAAGGAAAAGGAAACAAGGTCCACAAGACTTTAATTTACAGCAAAGCAAGAAAGCGTCATGGCAAGCACAGGAGCCTGCCTATTACTGGCTAAACAGCAGTAACAGCTATAAATTTGATTGAGCACATTCCAATCAAATCTGCCATTATCTCAAACCCTTCAAGCCCCGTGTTGGGCATCGAGAAGGACGCACCCCCAGCCTCCTCGCTGGTGGGGTGGTGTGAGAAGCAGAAAAGGCCTTGACTCGGTGTAAGCGCTGCTCAGCAATAACAAAAACATCTCTGCATTATCAACACTGTTTCCACCACAAATCCAAAGCATAGCCCTGTATCTAGCTACTATGATGAAAATTAACTACATCCCAGCCAAAACCAACACAAATCCATATCCCTAAGCTATAATCCTAAACTCAGTGTACAATGAAAGAGGAGAGTTAGCAACTTTTCCCTTACTAAAACATCAGTTACGTAAAACATTCTTCACCTCCCTGTTATAAGATGTTCTTCTCTAGTATCAGCCAGATTCAGGAAGCCAGAAAAAATCCACAAGTTTTAATTTGCATCTGAGGGATGTGCTCAGCTAGAGGCTGGAAACTGAATTCCACTCCATGCATTAATGTACTGAATAAAACTAAGAAAACACCCACTGCCCTTTCAGTGAGGACAAACTGATAAATACCCAAACAGCCCAGCATAGCCACTACAGTCTAATTAAGTCTTTTTTGGTTTCTCCCTAGCCTAATGTATTTTCAATAAACTATACAAAGTTGTGTACAATTTCAAAAAGAATATTCTGTACCAAGTGACTAGAATAATCTCAAGGAACAGAGGGCATAGGGATCTTTCACACCGCTAGTTAATTCAATGAGCGCTGTTACCACAGAACCACAGTGCACTCCTACTTCTTCCTTCAACCACGTCTTCAGGTGTCTGCGCAAAGTGTTGGGGTACGTTGACCCTGGCCAGCAGCCAGACACCCACACAGCCACTTGCTCACTCCCCACCACTGTGAGACAAGGAAGAAAATAGGAAGAACAAAAGTAAGGAAACTTATGGGTTGAAATATAAACAGTGTGATAGAGGAAGAAAAGCTAAAAAAACCCACAAGTGAAGGACAGGCAATCGCTCACCGCATCCCACAGTCTAACCAATGCCCCACCGATCTCTGAACAACAGACACCTTGGAAGCTCATGTCCTGGTTTTTGCTAGGATAGGGTTAATTTTGTTCTTAGCAGCTCGAAAGCACTGTGCTTTGGTTTCAGTGAGGACTGTTATGAGAACAATGTTGATAACTACAAGGACGCTGTGCTTGTGCAGTTTCCAAGCAGAGAGGGGAGTGGAGAAGAAAAGTGCAGCAGTTAGTAAAACCCAGAACTGACAGTTGGATATGCCAGTAAGATATTCCATATCATATTACGTCATGTTTAGTGTATTAACCAGGGCTGACAGGAAAGGGGGGATTCTCTCAGGAATCGCTCGGGCTCACTTTTCCAGGATTGCGATTTTGGTTTCAGGGTTCCTTTTCTCTCCTCCAGTATGGTTATCAGCGGGTGGTGAGCAACTGTGCTCTGCAGTGCTCATATATATATATATATATATATATAGTTGTCATCATTATTACTCTTTATTATTTTAATTTTATTTTTACTCTAAATTGTTCTTATCTCAACCTACAAGTCTCCCCACCTTTACCCTCCAATTCTTTCCCCGATTCCCTGGCTAGGGGGGGAAGGGGGTGGGCAGCAAGGCTGTGTCTTGTTTGGCTGCCAGCTAAGTTAAACTATCACAGCAAAAAGCCCCCTTTCTTCTTCCTCTACCTCAGTTTTTATTTCTGAGCATGACAACACACAGTATGGACTATCCCTTTGGCCAGTTCAAGTCAGCTGTCTCAGCTGTGTCCCCACCCTCTTGCCCCCCCCCAGCTACTTGCTGGGCAGCAGGGTGGAAAAAAAGAAAGTGTCAATGCCATGCAAACACCACTCAGCAACAGCCAAAAGCCCAAACACTGGTGTGTGATCAACACTGTTTTAGCCACAAATCTAAAGCACTACAGATATGATGGAAGTTAGCTCCTAAGCTCAGTACAAGAACATACTCGCACTGCTCTGTGCAAACAGTGGCGATCAAATTCCTCAGCGAGGTGAGCATAAAGAATCACAGAATCACAGAATGTTGGG
>NW_010316848.1:0-3621 GCF_000700745.2 Antrostomus carolinensis | reverse complement strand
TTCTGGAGCCCCCAACACAAGACAGACATGGGCCAGTTAAAATGAGGAGGCCAAGAGGATGATCCAAGGGCTGGAGCACCTCTCCTACGAGGACAGGCTGAAAGAGTTGGGGCTGTTCAGCCTGGAGAAGAGAAGGCTCCGGGGAGATTTTATAGAGGCCTTTCAGTACCTGAAGGGGCTCCAGGAAGGCTGGGAAGGGACTCTGGACAAGGGCAGGGAGTGATAGAACAGGGGGCAATGGTTATAAACTGGACAAGAGAAGAACTGCCCAGAGAAGCTGTGGATGCCCCCTCCCTGGAAGTGTTCAAGGCCAGGCTGGATGAGGCTTTGAGCAGCCTGGTCTAGTGGAAGATGTCCCTGCTGATGGCAGGGGGGTTGGAACTAGATGATCTTTAAGGTCCTTTCCAACCCAAACCATTCTATGATTCTATGACAGCAAGGATGAAGCTATACTCTTAAGTCCTTAAAAGTCTAAGTATCAACATGAATAATAGTTTGTTTATTGATATTAATCTGCAACTCACAAAATGTAAGGCAACAGAAAAACAGAGGTCTATCTTGTGAACTGGGAGAACCTCTATTAAATTAAACAGCACAGAATATGAAACAGAGCTTATGTTTCTATGAAACGGTAAAAGCCATACAGGGCAGCCTCTTTACTGGTGCTCATCTTTATACAGAGAAAATACACAATGTGCTTTAATGACACTTCCTGCTGTAAGAACTGAAAACTTGAAAGGAAACAAGCAGATTACCAGTAAACATTATTTTATCAAGAATAAATGATGGCAAAACAATCAAACTTATTTCTCTGATGGGATAATGCCCCTTTGTGTACAGAGAAGCTGAAGTTTTTGTACACTTTCACCTAACCTCCGTTTAAGTAAAACAGAGAAACAGGTTCCAGATGAACGTATGATAGTCTCTGTACGTAACTGGTTCAAAAATATACCCCAAATCAGTCACCAAAATTTGTATGTCAAAATGACAGGATTCATCAAGTAGAATTCAACACACATCTGCACTGAGCCTGCTATTTTCATTAAAAAATTGTACAATGGAAAGGGGAGTGGGCTTACTAAACCTTTAGGCAATACCAAATTCTTGAGAGACCCTGTAATTATAAAGCCAGTGTTAAAGTGTAACATAGAATCATAGAATCGTCTGTGTTGGAAGGAACCTTAAAGATCATCTAGTTCCAACCCCCCTGCCATGACACCGCCCACTAGACCAGGTTACTCAAAGCCTCATCCAACCTGGCCTTGAACATTTCCAGGGAGGGGGCATCCACAGCTTCTCTGGGCAACCTGTTCCAGTGTCTGACCACCCTCACAGGAAATAATTTCTTCCTAATATCTAATCTAAACCTCCCCTCTTTCAGCTTAAAACCATTTCCCCTTGTTTTGTCGTTAACTGCCCTTATGAAAAGTCCCTCCCCAGCCTTCTTGTAGGCCCCTTCAGGTACTGGGAGGCTGCTCTAAGATCTCGCTGGAGCCTTCTCTTCTCCAGGCTGAACAGCCTCAACTCTCTCACAGACTGA
This sequence comes from Antrostomus carolinensis, assembly GCF_000700745.2. Lineage (NCBI taxonomy): Eukaryota > Metazoa > Chordata > Aves > Caprimulgiformes > Caprimulgidae > Antrostomus > Antrostomus carolinensis. The sequence continues at coordinate 2,081 of NW_010316848.1, read as the reverse complement.
GAAAGAAAGGAAGATAGCACAGTAGGAACAAATGCAAAGTACTGAATTTAGGCAGGAAAGAATCAACTGTACAAATAAGAGACGGGAACCAAGGGGCTAAGCAGGAGCTCTACAGCAAAGCATTCAGAATTACAGTGGATCACAGGCTAAACAGGAAGCAGCAATATCACATTCTTGAAAATAAAGGCAACTAGATTGTTATCTAACTCTTTTCTAGTATCTCCAGGAGCACGGTCAGCAAGCTGTATGAAACAAGCCTTCCACTCAACTCAGAGTTGAGACCTCCACTGGAAGTACTGTATCTAGTGCTGGGCACTGCACTTCCAAAAGGAGATAAGCTGAAGAAAATTATGGCAAGAAGTATGAGCATGATATGAAAATAAACACTCTTTAAGCATACAAGACACCAGAAGGAGGAGATAGCCTGTTCTCCACATCCTTGATGGACCAGACAAGAAGTGCTTCAAGCTGCAATAAGGAGACATGTGGGGTGGATTTTAGGAAAAACTTTCTAAAGGTAATGAAGAAGTGGAATAGATTGCTTGAATACACCGGGGAGTTTCCAGTTGTGGATGTTTCTAAGAACAGGTCAGACAAACGAACATTGGGAATTACTTGAAGTTAATCCTTGTCTGCACAGGAACTGTTACTGACAGAGCATCACTGTGCTTGAACTACTGAACTGCAACTGGACATGAAAGAAACAGAAGCAAATATTATACTAGATTCAAATTTGTAAACACTGCTACCAAATGTATTTTTTTTAAAAGGAAAGATATCTTGTTATGCATAGATTACACTCTGGAATACCTGCTGTTAAGAGTACAAGTAAGGTCTTTACAAGAATGATAAATTTAAATACAAACTGATATATACAGGAAAGACACTTTAATTCTAATTCATAGTATAAATCCTGAGAAATAGATCAAAAACATCCAACAGCCATTGCATGTATATCTTCATTAATGCAGCACACTTACTGCTAATTTGTTGTAGGAGTTACTACTGCCTGAAAGTTTAGAATGGCACTTGCAAAACAACATAATATAACAAACAGACTTGCACAACTGAAAAAAATTTTGCACATAACTGGTCATAGATCCTTGATTCATATAGGAAAATAACTTTTGAAAACAGTGATCATATAAATGACACTAATTAATTTATATATATTTATTTTCCTTGATTTATACGTTGATCAGACAGTCAGTAAACTATTCAGAACCATTTAAATTATCCAAACTATAAAATTTTCTCTTACCCTAAACACAATCATCTACTCATTGACTTGGTTTAAACTTTTGTTTTCTGTTATGGAAATACTAACATATTAGTATGCATAGATATGCAGGCAGTATGTAGATTAAGGTGTGTTTATTTACTTCAGTGCAATAAGATGTACTATTGTTAATTACAGAGATACCATGCAAAAACGCCACTGCTTGGTAAATATACACCAGGGATCATATGACATGTTATTTGGATACAGCACATTAAGTTTTCAGAGAAGCTCAACAGTGCTATTTACTAACTTTTAAGTGCTTGCTTCTAAAACATTCAAAGTTTTTTAGTGTAGTATTTTAATATAGATAGAAGTAACATAAGAAATAGAGAAGGGAACGAGATCAGGTGCAAGCAGTTGGATGAGTCTGAAAGACTTTAAAATTTAAGATTTAAAAGAGAAGGAAAAAACTTACTTTCACAAATAAGAAATCCAATTCCAAATGGGGCAAAAAGGGTAAAAGACAACTTCAAAAAGTTAAAAAGTCAGGAAATAGCTAGCAATGAATGTTCAATGAACTGTGCCATACTATGGGACCACATGAAGACTGGATACAGACTGAGTGAGATGGGTAAATGAGATCCGCTGCTCACAGTGGTGGAATGGCCTTTATCTATTTTCCATTTTTAATATTTTGAAAAACCCCTATTTCTCTACCATACAAAGTAATAAGAATCAGATGTTCAGGCAGAGTAATTGCCACAGTTTACCAATTTTAACATAGCTGCTAAATTTCTACAGGCAGATGTGGTCCATAACATCTACATATATGAAGAGAAGGACTTGGGAGTGGTGGTGA
>NW_010316847.1:0-541 GCF_000700745.2 Antrostomus carolinensis | reverse complement strand
ACACGCTGGTGGCACCATGGCCACTGCCACCACACTGCCACCGCCCCGCCCCAGGGGACACGATGGTGGCACCACCACCACGGTCACCCCGGCGTCAGAGACCACCATGAGGCCACCCACCACGGCATCACCATGAGGTCACCACCATGTCACCACCATGAGGTCACCACTATGTCACCACCATGAGGTCACCACCATGAGGCCACCCACCACGGCATCACCATGAGGTCACCACCATGTCACCACCATGAGGTCACCACTATGTCACCACCATGAGGTCACCACCATGAGGCCACCCACCACGGCATCACCATGAGGTCACCACCATGTCACCACCATGAGGTCACCACCATGAGGTCACCCACCACGGCATCACCATGAGGTCACCACCATGTCACCACCATGAGGTCACCACCATGGCGTCACCCCTGGGGACACGCTGGTGGCACCACCACAGTCACCCTGGGGTCAGCGGTGGGGAACGGGGTGATGTCACTAGGTGATGGGAGGTGTCACCATGATGAGGGGTTGGACCACCATG
>NW_010316846.1:0-5362 GCF_000700745.2 Antrostomus carolinensis | reverse complement strand
TTAAGCTGAAAGAGAGTAGGTTTAGATTAGACATTAGCGAGAAATTCTTTCCTGAGAGGGTGGTGAGACACCGGAACATGTTTCCCAGAGAAATTGTGGATGCCCCTGGAAGTGTTGAAGGCCAGGTTGGATGAGGCTTTGAGCAGCCTGGTCTAGTGGAAGGTGTCCCTGCTGCTGGCAGGGGGGTTGGGACTGGATGAGCTGGAAGGTCCCTTCCAACCCAAACCATTCTATGATTCTATAAAAGGGTAAAAATCCAGTCCATTCTTAGAAGAAAGTTGTGAGTGTCAGAACAAAGAGAAAAGCAAACTTTTTTTCTCATTTGCTCTCCCATAAAAATGTACATGCCCATCTTTAAGAGGACATACACTATGCAGCCCACTGGAATGACTGGCTTTAACTTTTCTAATGTCTGGCCTGATTGAAATTCCTCATTCCTGCAAAAACATAGATGTGATTTTGGCTGTATTAAAACGTACATTACTTGAATCGATTCAGTCATCAAGTGGTGCAGATCACTTCCTTTGACTGCCTGTCTTCATTATTTACCACTGTGCCAATCTTTGTGTCATCCCATAAATTTTATCAGCTCTGATTTTATCTTTGCTTCTCAGACAGTTGATAAATATTGAAGGGTGTCAAGCCTAATATGAACCCCTACTGCAACTCTAAGAAGCAGCCTCAGTTGATTAGGATTCTCCACCACCTGCTACTTACCAAAATGTCAGCCTGTTCTAAAGACATTACATTTCAGTTTGCCTTGATGAAATTATATTGTGTTAAGTAACATTGTTAGGAGGCAAACATTAAGAGATGTATTCAGATAATTTCTAGATAAATTTAGTGTTCAGGAAAGTGAGGGGTTAATTGTGTGGCTGAAACATGTGGGAAGTGTCATGGGCTGGGTATTCTTCTAAATTTGTCTTGGTCCGAGACACTTGTAGGCTAGTCCTGAACCAGTGTCACCAACATGTCATGGAGATACAACATCAGATAACATGGGTCACAATAGATACCTTCAAGCCTGTATAAAGTAGAAGAAACTAGTGTTTCAGCTCTCACAGCTGAACTAGAATAGAGCATATGTTCTGTATTTCAGTAGTAAGGATAACATTTTTAATAACCAAATGTTCTCAGAGCATCTCACCTATACAAGTCATAATAAATGCAAATATTCTTTTTTTTTCAGCCAAAATATCTAAAATAATTACCAAATAAAAGAAAGAAATGCAAAATTCTGGGAGAGATTACTTGATTAATTTCCTGCCTGTGTTTTTCAGTTAAAGGTGATATATTGACTATATGTAAGCTTATTCTGGAAAATTCCTGAGGGGGAAAAAAAACAAACCAAACCACCAAACATAAAAATAAAGACATGCAGATAACCAAATATTTTCAATATTCTTATATTTTTTTTTAATGCTGTTTTGTATTTATAGATTTGGTACTTTCTTAACTTCCATTTCAAACGATCACTTTATGGGTCTAAAATAATTTTGCCACATTAAAAGTTGATACAGTATCAAAATGATACTGTCTGTTAGATTCAACCTGATTCTTCACACAGTAAGGTTTTGAGGAAAGTGCAGAATAATTTTTCCAGCTTGGGATTTGGTAACCACAAAGTGATTTGGACTTTGGCCAGAATATTATAACTAATAGCCCTTCTTTTATGAAAAGCGTAATGGGATTTCTAACGACAAACTAGTCAAGAAGGGCTAAATTTTACATCTCTTCCAAGGACAGTTTTATGAAACTGGTAAAAGGTATTATTTACTCTTACTGAAATAATTTGTACAAACATGGCTCAATGGCATCTCTAAATTATATGAATTATTTTTATGAAAGTAAACAACAATGATTTTTCTCTTTTCTCTTATCTTTATTTTTATCTATAAATTGATAAAAATGTAGATATTTATTTAATATGTTGATCACTAATATGTATTAGCAACAACCTTTTGTAATAATAGACCTGTACACCTGTTTATGACGAAACAGGCACATGGAAATTAATATTTTTAAAAAATGAGTTTGTGATTTTTTTAATGTGTAAAATGTTTTATTTTTAATTATATTTAGATAGCTAAAATGAAAACTAGATTTGTATTCTACAGCTTGTGAGCTCATGTGACAGATACATAGTTTGGTTTGGATATAGAGTTGCTGTAGATAACAAGTTATGCTTATGACTTATACAACTGCTCGTGTGGCCTGCACTAGGGAGTAAAGCTATTTCTTTATCCCTGAAATACTCTAAGCAACATCAGTTTTCTCAGTTGTTGCAAAAGGGATCCATACTTAGTTTTGATTCCATTCCCTCATCTTTGTAGATTGTCCATAGACTTCTTCAGGCTATGAATATGGTAATAAGTAAAGTGTTACTCCCTCTTCACCTTTTTTAGTTTCTGTTTATTTTGCAGTATCCCTTGGTTTAGGGAGAAGTTTTGGTTTTATGCATGCTCCTTGTCACTTGAAGGCACTACCTTCCATACTTTTCTGTGTAGTTTCTCTTCTTCCCTCTCCTGGTTTGTTCCACTTCCCTAGGTGAGGAGCAAAAGTGGAAAAGCAGAGGTTTCCACTCAGTTATAAGACAGAATGCATTCTGTACACTGAGGAGAGAGATTTTCAACCACAGCTACACAGGGCCATCTTTAGAGCTTCAGGTGCCCCAAGCAAGACTAGGTAATTGTGCCCTGGGATGAGGTCAGAGTTGGTTTAACAGAAGGTTTCAGAACCAAATGAAACCTTTTGTATCTCAGTTCAGAGGAAAGACAACCATTAGAAGTACATCTCAGTGTCACATTGTTAGGCAGAGATGTTATTAACATCACTGATGTACACGTGTTGTAAGCCGGAGGCACAAAAATGCTTCCGTGTGGTTAAAATGTACACACTTGGGCAATGCCAGTGGACATTTTACATTTAAAGGGACAGAAGTGACTTTCTGTGGTAGACAAATGAGCTCAAAGAATACTTGCCCCTGTCAGTGCCCCTTCCACTGTGGTGTCCCATGTGGACACTTGTTTAGAGTTCCCCTAAGGCTGACCCTGCAGCTAGAGTGTGTACAGAACAAGATTGCCTACAGTATGAGAAGGAGGAGCAGAGGGTTCAGGCCCCTAATCAGCAATGACATTTCTGTTTCCTGACACTGCAGAATGAGGAACAAGGGGTCATTCCAAGTAGGAAACTCAAATGCAAACCTGCCAATTAAGGGAAACTTATAGTTAGAAGGAATGTCACAGGCAAAGAGACACAAACACACAAGGAGAACAAAGGAATTTTTAAAGATAAGTGAAGAAAATAATCAAGAACTGTTGCTCTATGGAAGATTTTTTAAAAAAACAAAACAAAACACACACCACCAAAACCAAAGCATCTCTGCATACACTGAGAAAGTAGTTTTAAAATGTATCAAATACCCTAAAAGAAGGTAAGAAAATGAAGCTTCTGGGTATTAGGTTGAACAAACAAGAGATAAGAGGTGATATGCTACATGCAAAACCCTGTCATAGACAGTGGAGACTAAAGGACATAAATATTGCTGAGAATTCGCTCACTAATGTTATCCCTGTAAGGCCAGATAAACAGGAGAAAGATGAGATCCTTACCCTGATACTTTAAAATGAATTGAAATTGTGAAAACTGTATAAAAATTTATAAAAATATTCAAATGCACACTTGCAGAATTTAAAAATAGGAAGAAGATATAAATATTTCTTCTTTTTTTCTTCTTTTTTTTTGCTAGTAATCTCTTAATCTCTCCTTCTCCCTTCCTGGACTATTTCAATATATTGGTACAAGTTGTTTCTTATTGTGAATCAAAATTAGAAGCCTCTGGTCAATTCACTTATCTAAACTAGTCTTAATGCTTGATAATGGGAAAAAAAATATGTAAAACACAATTTGGAGCAGAAAGTGGTAGAAACTCACCAGCTGTGGGAATAATTACAAACCTGACTTTATACCTTAGAGACAGACATCCCTTTTGTAATTATATTTACATTTTGATAAAGTTATTTTCAAATTTAAAAATACTGATTTTTTTGCTTTAAAGATATTTTACTAGTTTCTTCTAAAAAATAATTAAAAATAACTTAAAATGGAGAAAGCATTAGATTTCCAGTGTTTTAACGCTAAAAAAGCATCTACATATATATGAAATATATACTTGAGAAACTTGGTGCAATTGACTGAAAATAGAAAATGTGGATTTCTAGGAATTTGAAATACAAGTTTAATAGGTTTCACTGTTTCAGTTTGTAATGTTATTCTGTATCCTGCATTCAGAGGTATCCTAAAACCCTTTTGGTCTTTAAAGTGTGCCAGGCATATGTTGGTGGCAGAATGCAGTCCCACAAGAACAGAAGTAATATTTACTTGAGTCTTCTTTTTCCCAGTGGAAAGCCTCCGTGAATAATGTTTGATACCATTGCCAGCAGAGGATTTAACACTCTAGATTGGGGAATTATGCCCACATTATAATACACCTCTCAGAGATTAAATGGAAAAAAAAAAATCTTCCACCAAAAATAGATAGGGGTTGTTATCAGTTCCTTCAATTTATTTCTTGAAGCTGTGTAGAATGCTATTGGCTTTGTGGGGAATTTACCAGGCTGTTTAAAGAGGAGACCCAATTATGAGCAGACAACCGAGGTGATTCCATATATGTTAAAAAGACATGGTCATCTATTTAAATCTATATCAAGTGTATAGGTTTTGTGCTCTTTGCCTGAGACTTAGGTGCACAATTCAAGTATTTTACTTAACAACAGCTACTAATACCTCTAGACAATAATGTCACTTTCCTACTATGGTACACGACAAATATTAATTTTTGTTGCTAGAGGAGTTGGAGATGTCTCAGCTAAGCAGAACACCACAGTAAAAAATCAGGAAGATATTTCTCCTCTCATTCATATCCCTTCCCAGGTGTTACACTGCTGACTGTACTCCTGTGTTAGAAGAAATGTTCAGGGCAGATCAGCTGGAAGAATTCCTGGCTATTGTCCTTCTGACAGTAGACTTTCTGATAAATTTTTGCTTCTTCTTACTAGAGTACGTATGCATAACAGCATCACAAAAGCTATGTGATGCTTTCTTAAAGATTTCTTTAAATTATGTTTTCTTAAAATCTCTATGCATTACTATGGATATAATGAAGCTCTTCCTATATGTATTGGCCTGAATTTATGCTCCACAATTTACTCCTGCTTTTTGTGTAGACTCTTTTTCTGATTAATGACTGAGTATATGTAACATTATATTATAGAAAACAATTATAGTAAATAATTTTAGTAAACAATTATAATTATAGTAAACAATTATAGTAAAGGCATTCGACACCGTCCCACATGACATC
>NW_010316845.1:0-1475 GCF_000700745.2 Antrostomus carolinensis | reverse complement strand
ACATGAGCCAGCAATGTAAGCTTGCAGCCCAAAAGGCCAACCGTAGGCCTCAATAGAAGCATGGCCAGCAGGTCAAGGGAGGTGATTCTCCCCCTCTACTCTGCTCTTGTAAGGCCCCACCTGGAGTACTGTGACCCTTTCTGGAGCCTCCAACACAAGAAAGACATGGACCAGTTAGAACGAGTCCAGAGGAGGCCACAAGGATGATCCAAGGGCTGGAGCACCTCTCCTATGAGGACAGGCTGAGAGAGTTGAGACTTTACAGCCTGGAGAAGAGAAGGCTCCAGGGATATCTTAGAGCTGCCTTCCAATACCTAAAGGGGCCTACAAGAAAGCTGGGGAAGGACTTTTTACAAGGGCAGATAGTGACAGAACAATGGGTAATGTCTTTAAACTGGAAGAGGGTAGGTTTAGATTAGATATTAGGAAGAAATTCTTCACTGTGAGGATGGTCAGACACTGGCACAGGTTGCCCAGAGAAGTTGTGCATGCCCCCTCCCTGGAAGTGTTCAAGGCCAGGTTGTATGAGGCTTTGAGCAACCTGGTCTAGTGAGGGGTGTCCCTGCTGATGACAGGGGTGTTGGAGCTAGATGATCTGTAAGGTCTCTTCCAACCCTAACCATTCTATGATTCTATAAAAATACTGCATCTAGGTTGCTGACATTTTTAGTTTAGAAAAACAGTTATAAAAGTGCTGAACTTTACTTCTAGTGAAGAAAAAAATTCAATGAAGGTTTTGTTTCCCAAAGAAGTGATACTTCAGATGCTAACAACAGAGAAATCACTCAGAGAAAAACAGTCTTCCACTTCTTTTAAGTGGTCTCCACTTGTAAACTAAATATGGCTATAAAAGTCTGTCATTGACTATTGTTTCATTTCAGATGCAATGATAAATGTCATTGAAAGTGAGTTTCAGGGTATATGGGAACTCTAAAGCTATGGAGGTTTTTTTTTTTTTTCACAGTCGTACAGCAGTTAAATAAAAATACTTAAGATATTGGCATTGCTTCTGAGGTTAAGTCTGAATAGGCTCTATTTTCCTGAGTTATATAAAGTCCAATTGGTTTGAATACTAGTAATTTGTATTGTGCCCTGGCATAATAGAGGCTGAGTTCTGGGGGACAGTGACTTATTAGTAATTTACATTGATCTCAGATAATTCATGAATCATCTTTTATCTCCCATATTTTTGTCTCTCCTAGTAACTGCATTTTAATTTTCAAACTTCTTTTGCAGAATGAACGAAGGCTCCATGACAGAGACATGGCAATATGAGAATAGCTGGTTGAAATTTAAGCTTAGTATACACATCAACTCTTTAAGTAAAAAACTTTATTCTAGTGATTTTACTTAATTCAAAACAATAGATAATAGAAGTTACCAGAAAAATTCTTGTTTACTTAAACAACTTTACCTCTTAATAACACATGAAAAAGTCACCGTACTTAGCTATTGATAATCACAGAATCAAAAAA
>NW_010316844.1:0-7825 GCF_000700745.2 Antrostomus carolinensis | reverse complement strand
CACCCCCCCCAGAATGGAAGTGTGGAATGCTCTTATTTTGAAAATGCTGACTAATTCCAGAAGACATTTGCAGGACTCATCCAGTTACCTGGTTTTGAGAAAAAAGGCAAGGCATCAATTCTGGAACACATACAAATTTGTCTACAACTCATTGATAGGACAATATGCTGTGACATTGCTACTATGATAATATTAGTCTTACAGGACACAGAATGGACTCCACCCATTATTTTACTTCAGGGCATGGGACTAACACATGTTTCTTTCAGCATAACAGTGACTAGTTGTAATGACTAAACAAATGGTTTTATTTGTCTCATTGTATTTGCCAGGGAGGAAAAAGTTAACAAATGTTATTCAGAGAACTGCATGAAAGTACATGTGTCTTTTATGTTGAAGATTTAACTATCTAGATACAGTTATGTTTAGGTAATAAAATTTTCATTTATCATATCAGAATAATTTAGGAACTTTCACACAAAAATGTGAAATGTGGAAATGTGGTCCATCTACCCCAATATTCTGTCTCCAGCACTGGTCAGAATCAGAAGCTTCAGAGGTAGGCAGCTGTCAGATTATCTCCCCCATGACAGAATATCTTCTTTACCTCCTCTTGGCAGTCAAGATTGTATTCTAGTCTTGATAGTCAGAGTTAAACTCTGAAGTATAAGATTTTCTGTTAATATTAAGTCCCTGGATTTTGAATTGTATTTTATATCCATATCAAATTAGATGTTTAATCCCAAATTGTCTCTGAATTCTTGTTCTCAACAATATCCTGTGGTACTGAAAACTAACTGCAAGACTGAAAAAAATGTTTCTTTTTCTGTGCTGAATTTCCCATCTTTGGGGACATTGAGTGGTTCCTTGTTCTTGTATTGTTATCAGGCCCTTTCAGACTCAGTGAATTCCCCTCTCATTTTACCTGAAGATTTCAGTGTCTGAATCAAATGACAGACTTAGTAGTTTGGTTAATGCTCAGGAGCCTAGGGAACTTCAAGAAAGAAAAAGAAAACCAGGAATAGCATTGCTACTTACTGCATCACAAGCAGAAGCTGAAAGACAATGCAACTAAGATAGCACTCAATAGTGGAGAATGAAACAAAGCAAAAATCCAGGCAAAGCAAGTTGTTTAGGTAGCATATCGCCAGCACAGGCAAGATAACCCCAGTAAAAGTATGGGCTTTTTCCTGCTTTATTTGTGCTGACAAGAGATAGGCATGAGGAAATGCAAGAGCTGTCCCTCAGTGTGGACTGGTAAAATCTATATCTTGAAAGAAAAACTCAAAATAGTCAAAGCTAGCTGGTCCTCCACCAGTGGACTCCAGGGCTATATGTTCTTCTAGCAGAGACCAACCCTTACAAATTGTGCCTTTCCAGCACTCAGTTTTGCTCACATCCCACCAAACTTAGACTAACTTTTGCTTGTCAGTATTTCCATTTGAGGACTCCAAGGGAGAGTTGTAGTGATGGATTACATAGCTTGCTTTAAATATATTGTTATGATTTCATTTTTGTACAGAAATGTAAAAACCCTTTTAAGTATTAGAAACATGATTTATATAAAAAGAAAGGCAATGGCTAGCCCGAAAGACTTATTTTTGTAATTTGCATTGAAAGCAACAATCAAGCTTTCAATATATTACTCTTCCTCCAATACTCACTACAGTTTGAGCTAGTGTTCATCAATGCTTCTAAATTACTGGGAAGACTGCAGCTAATCATCCATTTCCTTATGTTTTCCAGCAGCCATGCCCAGATCAGAAGTTGAAATAAGTCCTCTAAAACTAAAAAATGTGCAGTAACTAGTAGTGGAAATTTTTTGGAAATGTGAGTTTATTTATCAGCTAAGAGATTGCAATATGGACTATTTGCCAAGATGAACCTTACATTTGAGTGCAACTGATGATGTGATGAAGGATGACTGACAAATACTCTCTGAGGAACAATTTCTCTTCTACTGAAATAATTAGAGCACAGGAAGGCATTTGGAACACCCACTTCTTGCTCAGGCTACTTTTCTTTATGTAGTCCCAGAACTAAATTTCACACTGTAGTTTTGAAACTCAGAAACTGTAGACCAGGGTCTAAAAGTGGGGTACATTGGTCTTTTCTGGACTGTTCCACGTAACTTTTGGGGCACCAAGAATCATTTTAGGCATAACCACACCACATAGATAGCAGCTAGTGCCATCTGGAGGGAAGAGACAACACAGCAGTCGGGCAGAGAGACTAATAAAGGGCATTTGCCCATAAAATCTCAGTAACAATACAGTATACCCAAACCCACCTTAAAAAGAAAGCCAAAATCACAAAAAAATTTGCCTCAGACGGGTTTCTACCTATAATCCAGAAGGGATATTCCCCTACTGTCTGATAAAAAAATAGCTCAAATTCTGAACACAGTGTGAGAGCAAAGGCACACCTCCCAGCACACTTGCTTAGCACCAACTCCCCATGCCCATCTGAGGCTCCAGCTGCTGACCCAGACCACTTGTCCAGCCTGTTGTGACTCCACAACTGTGTGTCCATCAGGAGGTCAGTACATATACCTGTTTACCCCAGGGCTTCCTGCTCCACCAGCCTGCACAAATCTTTGCTTGGTGTGAAAGATTGCTTACAAATAACAGCTGACCCAGAGCAGGTGTCACTCATGGGCAATGTCTTCCACTGCACTGGAAGGCTTGAGTGTCTCTTCCAAGTGTATATCCATCCTCTGGCAGCATCCCTTCTGTCCAGCATGGAGGAGACATCTCACAGGCTTCTCTCATGGCAAGGCTCTCCCACCTCTGCTTGTCTTCTGTCCTGGTTTTTAGATGAGACAAAACTAGGTTTCTTTTCAGTAGCTGGAATAGTGCTGTGTTTTGATTTCAGCCTGGGATTTGTTGCGAGAGAAACACTGATAACATGCTAATGTTTTCATTTTTGTCACTGGAAGTAAAGGACTTAATGTTTTGTTAGTCTACAAGAGCAAGATCTAAGGGGCTGAGGAATATTTAAATTAAGAAATTAAATTGGCATTTGGATAGGCCAATTGGATATTCTATATCATATAACATCATGTTCAGTATATTAATGACAGGGTCTTGCTCTTTTGATTATCTCTGACTTTCGCTCAGGCTCTTGCTCTTCTGGGATTGCAGTTTCAGTTTGGGATTGTTGCTCCTCCAGGGTCATTATCTGAGAACAGGCCAGGCTTGGTTGGTGGGTGGTGAGCAGTTGCGCTGGGTATCACTCAGTGGTATATTTTATTACTATTATTATTATCATTATTATTTAATGTCATTATTATGTTGAGTTTTATTTTATTTCAATTATTAATTTTTTCTTATCTCAACCTATGAGTCTCCTTACCCTTGCCCCCAGTTCTCTTCCCTGTCCCTGGGGGGAGGGGAGAGTGAGCAAACAGCTTTGTTTGGCTGCTAGTCAAGTGCTAGCCAAGTGAAACCACCACACTTCTTACCAAGAAGGGCACATGAGGGGTAGTAGGAACCCTTCTTATGATGGCATATTATGAAGGGCTACATAACCAACTTTTTTTAAAAAGTGAGAGGTTAAAACTTAAATTCCCATTATCTTTTTTTGAATGAGACCTGTAGCTGGGTAAAAATACTCACAATATTTAGATTTTCGATGGTGTAGATAGAGGTGGGATGAGATTTTCAAATGTCTATAGGTATTCAGTTCCCCTTGATATCACATAGACATAAACAGCAGGGTGCTACTGAAAATTCTACCACCTGTCTGTCTACACGATTAGCTGCTAAGTACCTTTAAATATTTGTTCTTAAGAACTGAGGTTAAAATCCTAGCTCTGTTTGAGTCTGTGACAAATTCCCATAGACTTCCACAGTCCCGGGATTTAATCTTAAATCTGTATTCAAGCATCTAAATAGTCTGGTTTTTTTTCAGTATTTAAATCCCTAACAGCTCTTATATTTAGGTAAATGTAGGTCCTGGAGCCAAAAGTGTAGACTTTGAAGTCTAACTTTGGATGCATACTTTTAGAAATCTTGCCTCTAATCGTACATGTGATCCTTTTCATTCTGTTAGTCAATTTAAAGATATAGAATACCCAAATGTAGAGTATAATCTTTTGAAAATTAAAATATGCTCAAATGCTATATGTTATACTCCTGGATATACCATTTTTTTGCAGGATAACTTACAACAGAGATGAATATATGCTACAGCAAAGCTGCATCTGCAGAGCCTTTTAAAGGCCCATTTTAGAGGGTTACAAATTGGATCTGACTTCAGCGTAGGGTGTACAGGGAAGAAAAAAAAAAAAAAACACATCTGAGAATGCAAGTGTAGGAAACTTTTCTCCAGAATGGCCTGAGTGTTGCAGGACACATTTGAAAACACGGTGGCAAAATTGTACCTAAATCTGGGGCACCACAGGATGAGCTGGTTTTGGTAGCTCACACCACTTCTTTCCTAAGGCACTAAACCACTCCAATAATTAATAAATAAATAAATAAATAAATACAACCAACAACCTTTCAAACAACCAAGCTACTCTAGTAAATGTTTAGTGACATTTGTAAATGAATGTAATTTTTTTTAATAATTGATTTTAAAAATTACTCTTGTTCTAATACTTCTGTTGCAGTTTCTGTCCAGATCAATTTTTACAGCTGAAATAATTCCTAAACTACAGAGCTTATAACACGACCTGTGACAGATCCTAAACAGTAGCTCTATGATCAGGTGCTACTACAAAGGAAAGTCTAAAACCCCTAAGATTACTGCATTTTCCTTTGTTTGTTTACAGTCCTATACAAAACAAAACCAAACCAAAACAAAAACTACACTAAAGCTAATTCATTACTCTTGCTTTCCTCCTGCAGAGCCTTAATGGGTTTTAGAAATTAAATTATTTTATTAATTTTATTAAGTCAAAAGAAAATCCAAAGTTTCCATGAATAATTCAGATTAACATCATATCTTCAAAAGTTGTATGTAAAACATTGTTAAATCTCAAAAGTCCCTTACAGTCTAATGTACATTTAATTTGCAATAATGTTGATTTATACTTTTATAAAGCAAAATAATAAATATAATAAATTACTCCTGTATTTCCTGACCACAGTCACTATAAAATAACTGCTGTAGTTTTACATTTCCAGTGTGAAATATTAAATACATAAATCAAAACAAGATTATTTTTCATCTGGAGCTGGAAACTGGTTTCTGAAACTGAGAAATTCATTTTAGCTAAAATGGATGTTTTATGAAAGAGATCTTTACTGAGTCCATAAAAGCTCTGAAAGAAATGAGATTTTTGCATTCTAATATCCTGCTTTTGTTGGCTTCCTTGTGACAGGTGTTGAATCTTACAAATACAACGACTAGAAGCAGCTACAAGTTTCTCAAAGCATCATCCTGTACTCCCTGTCAGTGTTCTCCTCACTCTACCTCCTCAAAGATCATTCTCTTCTTGGTACACAGACATATTGCTGTTTAGGCTGGCATTCTTCTCAGCTGAAATTCTTGGTAGGAGGTGTTCATATACACAAATACATGTTTGTATGTATCTGTATATGTAGGTATGTAATCATCCCTATAAATACTTGTTCACCAAAAAGAATGATAGGGAATAATAAGAACTATTCAAGCGAGATTCAGAGTTTCTGTTATGTAAAAGCAGATTCAGTTGTTTTTACACATTTGATATATCAAGCAGAAGCTTCACTAACAGCTAGAAATACTGTTTTGCATTGTTGATGAAAAGGAGTACATCTAATTATAACATTTAAATACTTTTCAGCTCTTAGAGCACCTAAACATTCAACCACATGCAGCTTTCAAAAGGAGTGATGATACATGAATACTAAAGAATTTGAGAGTGCATGAGTGAATAGGCAGGGAAGAAAAATAGAGTCTACCTGATACTGGACATAAGGTGATTCTAGAAATCGGAACTGTACTGTCAGCTAAATGCTATCCTCAGGGCCTTGCTTGAAAACTGGGACAGCTCAAATTTTGGCAGCTATTTAGTGTGGAATTTTGTTTGTGATCTACATGCTTTTTTTTTATTATTTGAATTTAAGACAGTTTTATATGCAGCAATAATACACTGAAAGTACACGTCAGCAATATTGTATTGAAGAAGCCTGTCAAATGGTACCTTTTGGAGTTATGTGCTTACCTTTCCTTACAAAGGGATAATACTGAATTTTCCTAGTCCAATATATATGAGAAGTATTTTAAAGAACACAAGAATAAAAGTTCATGAAAGAAAGTCTCTAGCAAGGAGCAGCTAGATATTGTCGTTTGTACTGTTTGTTGGGTTGTTTTGTTTTGATTTGTTTTTTATTTCAGCCTGTTTTCTTTAATTTTAAGAAAAAATGAAAAAAAAATCTGAACTTCATTTGACCTTTTGTGGAGATGTATATCACATCCGTGTGATAAGTTCATGACAGTCTGTTCCATAGCTGAACATTACCATGGCCTGGCTGCCTGGATAGGCTGGTTAATAGCTTACTGCAGGATGATAATACATAGAGAGAAGTCTTATGACCATATTTTTGAATTTTCATTTAACACTGCTAAGAAGATAGTGTTAGGAAAAAAAAATATTAATAGAGAAGGAAATAAATTTCTGCTATTGAGTTTGCTACTTCAGGAAGCACTACTATTGGCTTTAATATAAATGTTTCTTCATAGAAACATTACTTTTGTTATTGCAGTTTACTTCCTCAGCCTTTATTTTGTAGGTGTGTTTCAACAGCTCTGCTGCTAGTTGCATTCAAATTCTCAAGTTAGTATTTCTCTTCACAATTGCAAATGAATGTTACAGGATCTTACAACTTACATTTGCAGCATTTCAGTATTAGGAGAGCAGGTTATTCTTTTCCAGTGGGAATCACTGGGAGACAGAGGCAACTGGGTGTCACAAAATAATTAATCTCAGACAGCCAGGAACTTCATTAGTGGTACCTCCAGTTCTCTGTGATTATTCAGAACCAAATCTTGAGATGTTTATGTGCCTCTCATTACAACAAAAATCCACTCAGGTAACTATGAAATTTATTTGCTCAAGACCTAGGGAAGGGCTTCAATTTGGCATGTTGTGGTTCTAGTCCTTCAGCCAAACTCTTACAGCCTGTAAGGGTAATGAATCTTAATACCTAGCTATGACACAGTGGCCATTACAGAAATTTGGTGGGATGAATCCCATGACTAGAGTGTGGCTATCAATGGCTACAAGCTGTTCAGAAGGGACAGGAGAAGAAAGAGGGGTGGAGGTGTTGCCTTCTATGTTATGAAGTGGATAGAATGTGAAGAGTTGTCCCTAAAGAATAGCCATGAGCAGGTTGAAAGCTTATGGGTAGAAATTAGGGATTGAGACAACAAGGGGAGCCTTGTGGTTGGTGTCTACTAAAGGCTGTCCGATCAAGGGGAGCCTGTCAATGAAGCCTTTTTACTCTAGCTCCAGGAGCCGTTGAGTTCACATGCTCTTATCCTGCTGGGGGATTTCAACCACTCTGACATTGGTCGGAAAAGTAGCATGGCAAGCTATAGGCAATCCAAGAGACCCCTGGAGTGCCTTGATTACAACTTCCTAACGCAAGAAATAGACAGCCCTACTTGAGAGGAAGCAATATTGGACCTGAGGGTCACCAATGCAAGTGACCTCATCAGGGATGTCAAGTTTGGAGGCAGTCTGGGCTGTAGTGATCATGCACTGGTGCAGTTCACTGTCCTAAGGTGTATGAGAAGCATAGTAGGACCCTGAATTTCAGGAAAGCCAACTTACAGCTCTTCAAGGATCTGGTCAATTAGACACCCTGGGAAACAGCCCTCAAGGACAAGGGAG
>NW_010316843.1:1663-10546 GCF_000700745.2 Antrostomus carolinensis | reverse complement strand
CATGCTGAGGAACAGCACCCTGGCCCAGTTCCGTGGCCTGCCCACCCTCCGGCGCATCAGCCTGGGCCGGAACAGCTGGGTCTGTGACTGCGCCATTGAGGACCTGGTGGCCTGGCTCAAGGAGAGTGACCAGGTGGAGGGCAAAGAAGCTCTGACCTGTGCCTACCCTGACAAGATGGTGGGCAAAGCCCTGCTGAAGATCAGTGTCTTGGACCTGAACTGCTCCATGCCTGTAGACCTGCCTTCCCAGCTACAGACTTCGTACGTCTTCCTAGGGATAGTCTTGGCTCTCATCGGGGCCATTTTCCTCCTGGTTTTGTACTTGAACCGAAAGGGGATCAAAAAGTGGATGCACAACATCAGAGATGCCTGTAGGGATCACATGGAGGGCTACCACTACAGATACGAGATCAATGCAGACCCCAGGTTAACAAACCTCAGCTCCAACTCGGATGTCTGACGAAGCGCTGCGGATGCGAGGCAGCGCACAGTAGCTATGCATGAAAAGTAGACTTATGCTTTACCCTCGTGCTTGCGTCCCTCTCCCTGGAGAAATCTCAGACGTGCTTGTAACATGGAGGGATATGCCTCCCTCTGACGTCAAGTTCAATTTTGTTTTGAGATGCTGGGCAGCTGCGCATGGTGTTGGGTGGTATGTAAGAAACAAGCTGCTATTTCTCTTCCTCTTTACCTGTCTGTACTCGTGGGAAAATTTTTTTCAAGATCTCAAAAGAAAAAAAGGATTCTTTCTGATGCTCCAAAGCCACCAGAGTTTATAAAAAATTTACCGGTGCAGACATCATTCAACAAAAGCTGCCTCAACTTTTTTGGGGAAAAAGTTGTGTTTCTCTGTGCCAGTTTTAATCTTGTATATCCTAATTGTGATGGCAACTATTCGATTTCATAGACTACTCTGAGATTTAAAAAACAAAGAGACTCCTTTCAACAACTCCTCTCTTACAAAGAAGGAAATCAAGTAGTGAGCATGCACAAATACTTTATAGTTTTACATGTTAGGAAACTTATGATCTCAGTAAGTCTCTTACTATTTTGTAAAGTTATTTTCGATTGCAGTTTACATGAGAAGAGAGGTTTTTTTATACAAACTGCATCTAAACTCCATCTGAAGTGTTAAATTCAATAAACAGTCTTACAAGAACTGTTGTGTCGAAGTTTGCTGTTCGATGAGAAATGTATGGACATCTAAGAATGTGGATAGCTTTATAGTCTCTGAAGTAATAGCCCTGCAGTAGTAATCTGAATAAAATTTTATGCAAATATGTAGCTTAGAGACATAAATGTTTGACAGTTTTGTGAATTATGCTAGGAGAATTACACTGATCAGCGATAAGAGAAGTTTCACTTGGCACAAAACACCCAGTCTGCTTTCTCAAAACAACAGCAAAACGTTGAGACAGATGCTAGGGTCCACCTTACTGGGAAGGTACAAGCTGATAGAATTTTCATAAGGTCTTCTTTACCAAATTAAAAAACGATAATTAAAATTAAATTGTGGAGTTCATAAGCTAAAGAAAATTTTACCTGAATGGAATTGTTTACTATAAAAAAAAATGTTCTTCATGTCCTAAACTAGATTAAATGCAGGTCAGTCATGTAGTCGGTGAGCTTCAGGCTTGTAAATCAATGCAGGACTTATTAAATTAAGTGTTTACTGTTTTATTTTAAGCTCTTGGTACTTGTGAAGTTCTGTAGTGATCTACAGTGAGTAACTTGATGGACCTTTACATTTATCTTAAAGCTTATAACAGGTGCATTTCCGTATTGTATGTTACTCACGCTTATGACTTGCTTGGGAATGCATTTTCTTGTAAACAGATAAAGCATGCAAAGAAAAACTTCAAAAATGCATCATTTAATATGCAACTCTGATGACATTTGAAAAGGTTAGCAAGAACCTTCCAGTGGCCACCAGTAATTAATGCAATTTTTCTAATCCATTTATAGATTCTTTAATGAAAAAAATACACCAACTGTAAAAGTGTGATGTGAATCAGTATCTATTGGTATATCTGTGACGCTTTTTTCATGGTCACTGTTACTTGAAGCTCTTGAGCATCTCTGAAATTTTATGAATTAGTGGCTAATTCCCTTTGCTTTCAAAAGTGACAGTTTTCTCATAGATATACACCTTTGGTAAGAGCTCATAAATATAAAATAGTCCTCAAAGTATCAGAAGAAATATAATCTATTCTAGGCATCCGTATTATTCAAATGCTTTTTTCTCTCCTTGCAACTTCAGACAAAGCAAGTAGCACAAATTGGTTCAGACTAATTTTTCTGTTGCTTTAAATTGGCTTTATTTAATAGCAGTGATTTTTTTAATGTACTTTTGTACATTTGCCCTTAAACTTAAAAAAAAAAAATATTAAGTACAATTAATGTTTTGATAAATCGATGTATTTTACAATTAATGTAAGTTAAGTGATAGCCAATTTCTCCTGCTGTAATTTAAATGTGTGAGCAATATCTGGTTAACAGCATATGAATTATGTTTGTGGATTCTTAAAAAGCAGACTGATGGTCTGAATTTTAGCTGCCCCTATTTTAAGAATAGTGTAAAAACTCCAGTGTGAATAATTATTACTGTGCAACTATGCAAACTGTTCATACTTGATATACGTAAGATAGTTTATGTAAGAAGCTAGAATTTACAATAGCTATGCAGTGTGCTTTGTTGTATTGGTCATTTTGGAGATTATCAACTTACACTTATTTGTACAGTGCCAAGAGGGGTAAAGCATCACCCTTGCTTAAGATGTTCCTGTAATATAATAGATAAAATACGTACAAACCAAGCCATTTCTTGGGCAATTTCTCGGGTTTTGTTAACAGATACTTTAAAGTAACTACAATAAAAGCAATTATCCGTGATGTGTTAATGTAACAGCCGTGCATTTATAGAGCTGTGTAGGGATAGGCAACAGCTTTAACCACAGTCTCTCACCAATGGACTCAGTATTTGTATAGTGAGCAAGTGTAACTGCTGTATTACACCTATTATTCTAAAGATTATTATTACTATTTTTGTATCATAAAAAGTCATTGTAATAGAATTTTATTAGAGACCTGGTGACAGCTACTTTAAAATATTTTTTGCCATTTGCTTACGTGTGTATTTATTAGGATGTAACAGTTAGCATGTGTCAGTGTTGTGTTGGATAATGTTCTCCTACAGCGTTTGTCTGACAGTGAATGCTTTGGTGTTTTGTACAATGCATTTGATCTTAAATCCCCTTCCATAAACAGTGCTTGAAATTTGTTTTCCTTTCCTATTACAAAATAGCTACAGTGGTACTCAGAAGACATTTAAAAAGTAGCTCCCAAAGTGCTTCAGAACTTGGTTAAAAAGTATATATTTAAAATAATGTTAGTTTAAGGGTTCTTCTGTAGCACATTTTATAATCTTACTCTGCTATGACACCTGAAATTTCAATTCATTACCATTTCCAGAGCAGCTGAATTAGCAAGGCTGTTTTATTAATTCATTCTTCAATAAAACACGTGCAGTACTCAATGCCTCTAAAATGTGTTTTGTATACATAACTCCCCAAAGTTCTGCATGACCTGATTGTCACTGATGTTTCATAGGAAACATCTAGACTAAAGTAGTGAGCAAATCCTCAGGGAAGGCTGTGCAGCTAAGAAGCAGAAAGGATGGTTTGTGCAAGGTTCAACTGCTTTCTTAAAACTAGTTGTAGCTGTAATAAGCTTAAAATTTTCATAAAAGAATAGCACAAGGAGTTGACATAGTTTTAATATATTTTCCTAAAGTACTTTGGATAAAAGTTGTTGCCAGGTAAGAAACAGAAAATTCCCCAAATCTTTTTTTATCCAAGGTAGCTTTACATTAGATCATCCAACTTTTTTTTTTTTTAAATTCTTAGCAAGCCATAATATTACCAATAATTTTGACAACCAGTAAGTGATTTAAGTTTTACACAACTGCTTTAAATCCTTTCATTCAGGGTAATTTACCTTTTAAACCTTGGTAACAATCCCCAGTGACATGCAAGCTAGTGAAGCAGTCTGTTCAGACCTGTGTTCGGCTGTTGACTGAGATGTCACTGAAGACAGGCGTGGCAAAATATTCAAAATATGACTGTGCTAGGATCCCAACTGTCATTATTCTACCAGCATTTTCCCTATGGTATACTCTGCTCTTTATGCATCTGCATAATTTCTTCGCCTCATTTTCTCAAGAAATCCATTAAAAGGAGTATCATGAATCTGCACAGGTAGAGAAATCAGTCCGACTGCACCTATATTTTGAGGTTTAGAATCTTAATTTCCCTTTAAGCCTTAACATGAAAAAGAGCCTTTGTCAAAATGGACAGAATGAAAATTTGATATGCACTTTTTCTTTCTCCTTAGCATCTGAATGTTCAAGAAGAACCATTCATTCTCGGCATATGATGAAGGAAAATAGCATTTGGTAAGAAAAACATTTTGGTTTCAAGCTTCCAAATGACAAAATTTATATTCTATGAGAGAAGGTTGGAGGTAGAAGCTCATAAAGGAAACAGAGATATCCTTTTTGTAAGAGGTCAGCACTGGAAATCACAACATGAGCAATAGAACAATTGCTGATTATCATAGAATCAGAAAGGTGTGGATTGGTTCTGCCTGTTATGTTCGGTCATGTTTATGGATACAGCTGTAATTTCTTCCTCTTGCTATAAATACAAACATTTTGCTAACAAATAGAGTCATGTCCTATAATATTTGCAATGCAGGTGTTTCCACTGTGAGATTTTTGTGGGATATAATCAAAGATTGAATTTAATTCAGTGCCTGCTGATTTAATAATGACTAGATCAGACCCATAACTTAACGCTCCTTTTTTGCAAATGTGCTTCTTACTACTTGCAAAGACCTTGGCTTGAAATCAAACAATGAAAGCCCACTAAGTTTGTTTTGGGGAGTGTACCATTTATTATTTCACACACACTTGAAAAAGAGACATAAACCATACAGGAGCAGAGGATCCTTTGCTGATGCAGACGTAAGTGTACTCTGCTAGCTTCCTGAGTCAATACAACAGTGTCAGAAAAGTGGTGCTTTGTACCAATACAATAAACCTAACAGCCCTCCTCTCCCACCTCGGGGAAAAAACTCACCAAGCCTTTAGAAGTAAGAATATGGGTTTGCAGTATAAGTATGTTCTTAAAAAGGGCTTTTGCTTTCTCAGTGGTGTTACAATTTATGTGTTGTCACATCCTTGGAAAACCTTGCTATGCCAGAAGTCATCTGTCGCATAGGCAAAGCTTGAAATCAGGCTTTGCATTCCCAATGTTAGCCTAAATAGAAAAGAAAGAAATAAGAAAATTGAAATGGTACTTTAGACAGTGTATTCATGTTGCAGTTAATAATTTAATACTTGCAATTATTTGTATCTTTCAAAGTATTCACTGGATAACTTTTCCTTCCTGATGACAGACTAACAATAATAGATTTGTGTTTTCGAGTAATTATGTATGAAAGTGTCTGAGTAAATTAACAATGTTGTTTGAGTACATACAGTGATGAAAATGTTAGAAGTCTCATGGTCTGGAATGTTTCGCTACTTAGAAATTTTAGATGCAAGAAACTGCTGTAACTTTTTCAGATTTAAGTTTTGTTTCTCAATTATCAATTATTCTTGAAGAAAAACACAATAAAATATTTACCAGATTGCTTATAAATGTTATATGTTCACCCTGTTGATTTAATTACTATAAATCCTTACAGATATTGAAGTATTTGCTAAAGCTGTATTCTTTATAGCTCAAATTGATGATTGTGCTGTGAATTTGCATGACAGAGTAGTGAAAAAGCAACTTCCATCTAGATAGCGTGATTACTTTCTATAGAAAGAAATTTGGTCAATGAATATAAGGGATTGTGTTTTAATTGTTCTTGTTTTGGACATAATTTGATAGCTTTTTGGTTTTTAATCTATGCGGTATGGATTTTCAAGTTAGGTGCTGATTCTGAATTTAGCAGCAATGGATTTTCAGATTTGTAATGACTAGATCAAACTGTGTGTTTTGAACTCTTCAAATGCATGTTTACATAGTGAAATATGGAAGCACTGTTGTTACTGATGGTGTGAATTTAAGAAACTATTAAACAAAAGCACTGCTGAAACAGAGAATGAAGGATGAACTCCAGAGAAAAAAGCATTCTGATGGCAGACTTTTATTCTTACAACTTTTTAAATATCAATATTTAGATTGGAAATTCAAAGGGAAGGATAACATTTCATCTTCTCATAGATAACTAGTGCAGACATCTAAAATTTTAATATAACAGAGTGATTTTTGGGGGCTGTCCCAGGAGCATAGCTCATAACTTGGTTAATCTTGTCTCCAAGTTGGTTGCTGTTAACTGCTTGGTTTTGTCGTTTTTTGGGGGGTTTTTTTCCACACTCTTAGGACAGCTACAAAGAAGGATGTTTGGCTTTACACGTGGTAGGTTCATCTGTTCCAGATTTTATCTTAGGACTGATCTGTCTTAGTATCTGTCCACAGTCTATTTCACTTATTCCATTTGTTCTAGTAGAAATTTTATTTGTGTTATAGCCCAGGGTAGCTTTACGTTAAACCATGGGAATTTGTGCAATAAAGAACTAATTTGCCAAATTGACATTATCAAATGTCAAATAGACATTTTAACAGAATGCAGTGTATACTTAATGCTGGCAGTGTAAAAGGATCAAGTAATGGTACTAATATTAAAATAAGAAAAAATAACATTTATTGCAAGAATGCTGTAAGCAGTCAGGAACTGACATGACTTTGGGGCATTTGAGCAATTTAAGCTTGTTTTGAAGAAGGAAAAAACAATTAGTTAACTTCACAGACAGTTCTCTTCTTCATTTGTTCTCCTTAACAGGTTATGAACAACAGTATCTGCAGATACATATAGATTTGAACCCATTTAAGTCAATGGCTTTACCCCTATGCTTTTATGTTTCCCTATTTTCAGGGGTCAGTGCTTTTGTTAGCCTGGAGGGGACTAAGAGAGAGCTCTTAAACATTAGAAAACAATAATTTTTATTTTATATATGCACTTTCCACACATACATATATATTATGTAAAACTAGGAGACTCCAGAGGAGTAGGGTCTGAGGCACACCAGTCTCTAGTGCATTCTGTTGGCTAGCTTAAGGGCCTGTTTTTTCCCCACACATTGGAAAGGGGACCCAAGTGCCTAAATGAAGTAGGTATGCCTCTGAGAAGCAGTTAAGACATGCTTCATGTTGCTGCACACCTAGTGCGGCCGTTAGCGGCAAGTTAACACAAATCGGTGCTGAGTGGCCAAGATTTTCCAAAGTGGCCACAACTTGGGGTTCTGCTTTCAAAGTGGCTTAAAGGGGCATTGTTGAACAACTTTTGTAAAATGTCACTGTTTTTCTTTTAAGGTGAATTGAACTAAATGTGAGAAAAAAAAACCAATTTTGAATGTGAAAAGGCATGTGTCCGGTATATACTTGAGGGAGAATATAAATACTTGTAAGAACTTTTGAAATTCCCCAGTCTTTGCTCTCTCTGTTGTTTCTCAGATCAATTGAGATCTCTGTAACACCATCTACGCAGAATATCCCTCCTCTTCTCCAGCTCACTTACTTTATCATCCGTAATCCAGATGCCTTTTTTCCATCATTTTTGTATTGTGACCAAGCTTGATTACTTTGCATCGGTAAGCAAAGGTAGAATTCCTATGAAACAAGTCATGCATAAAATCAAATCTTGAATATTTAACAGTAAGCAGATTAATTAATAAGGTTACATCTGTTGTTAGACTTTCATTCAGGTTTTCTCTTTACCTGTTTGTCCCTTTCTGTTTAGATTTCTAGAACACCAGAAAGCTTCTGTGGTAGCCTAGAGGAACTCTCTAATTCTGATTTCCAGTAATGAAAAAGGAGATCTTACTTTGAGATCACAGAATCACAGAATGTCAGGGATTGGAAGGGACCTCGAAAGATCATCTAGTCCAATCCCCCTGCCAGAGCAGGAACCTAAATGAGATTACACAGGAAGGCGTCCAGGCAGGGTTTGACTGTCTCCAGAGAAGGAGACTCCACAACCTCCCTGGGCAGCCTGTTCCAGTGCTCTGTCACCCTCACTGTAAAGAAGTTTCTTCTCAAGTTTAAGCGGAACCTCCTGTGTTCCAGCTTACACCCATTGCTCCTTGTCCTACCATTGGGCATCACTGAGAAGAGCCTGGCTCCATCCTCATGACATTCGCCCTTAACATATTTATAAACATTAATTAGGTCACCCCTCAGTCTCCTCTTTTCCAAGCTAAAGAGCCCCAGCTCCCTCAGCCTTTCCTCATAAGGGAGATGCTCCACTCCCTTAATCATCTTGGTGGCTCTGCGCTGGACTCTCTCAAGATGATAGTCCAGAAAAAAACTTGCAGAAACAGTGCTCGAACTTTTCTGACAGGAGAGTAAAATGTCACTGAAAATAGCTCTGCTAACATATTCTCCATTTGTCAGAAACACTACATATGCAGAAAGAACTAGAATACTGAATTTGTGATACTGATATATGTGCTGTTTAATGAGACCATGAGATTTCTATTACAATAACTTATGGTACCTCTGCTCCAATTTCTCCTCCCTGCAGCCTCACACACACTCCAATATGCTTGAAGAGGACTCAGCTGAGTTTAGGACATGCATTCAGCAGATTGTGGTAAATTGTTTAGATTATTAATCATATGTGAAGGCACTTATTTTCAGGCACAAAAAGAAATATGTTCTAGTACTTGTAATTTTTAACAGAGAAAAAAACCTAGCTGGCATAAGCCTGGTTTCATAACTTATCTGTAAATACAAAAAAATGCTCTGAATTTGAATTTGCAAGGAACAGATG
>NW_010316843.1:0-1630 GCF_000700745.2 Antrostomus carolinensis | reverse complement strand
AATTTAATCCAGGAAATGATGACACTGAAATTTATTGCAAGCAGAGGAATGACTTGTTCTTCATCATAGTTATGTGGGCTCTGCCTTTTCCACGAAGCAGTACAAGTAGTTTTATCTCTTAGGTTTCCAGGGAGACAGTCACAATCCAGTAGGGGTTACTGTTGTTCTTAATAAAGATCTCTAGATTTTGTGGTTTTAGCAATTTTTCTGATCAAAATCACAGAGGCAGCAGATAGGATTTGATAAATGACACTGAATAATGTGAATTGATGTGACCTATTTCAGACACACACAGATGATGCTGTGGTGCACCAGCTTAGAGTAGATGGTGCTGGTGCTTTCACCAGCTAGAGTCGTTTTAGCTGACAAGAGAAGACTGAGTATTAGTCACTGTAGAGAAGTACACAAACTGTCCTTAGCATTTAGCAGTTGATATAGAATATCCAAAAGGTTTTGGTTATAGATGTTGGAGCACCACCTCCACCACAGCAATTCTAGGTTTGTTCGTATACAAGTTGGGTAATAGTTCACAGAAAACTGTATGTCTCCTCTGTGGTTTAGAAGGAAAATTGGAGCAAACAGCAACTGGTTAATGTAAATCAAATTAATAGGCAAAAATCTTATCTCTTAAAATAATAATAGTTACTGTTCTCATTATTGATAAGAATTCAATAAATTGAGTAATTCAATAAATAGATCACATATTTCTTCATTATTGTACTTTCAAGACTGTTATGATACATCAGACACTGTAAACACAGAAATTTGTAGAGGCAGTGTTCAGTGCAAAGAAACCAATGAATAGTATAGAAATGCTACTGAGGACTCTCCCAATCTAATTTTCCATTATTCTACCATACAAAGGGGAGAAGTAGAAAAGCAAAGATCTTTGATAGGACAAACTGCTTAAGAAAGAAATGTGGTAAAGCCAAAAATCTCCTGTAATGACAGGTTCTTTTGCCCTCACTGAAGAACAATGTGGCAACATTAGTGATGCTGAAGTAGAGTTCAGAAGTTTCAAATTATTTAAATTTATTTGGGGTTTTTTGTTGTTGTAGCCACTGCTTATTCATTCCAGTAATGCATGAAGCACTTGTTCTCTCCTCTTCTGAGGGAAGCGTGTACACTGGCTGAGGGACTCTGTATGCATCGTCTTGCCTTATGTTTCTGAGAGAAGTCATAAACAAGGTAAAGCACCTTGTACTTAAAGCAGAAAGATGATTAGCTTTGTGATATTCCCTAATTCCTGGACCAATAAGTTATTTTGGGAAGCAGGCTGCTTGGAGAAAATTTTGTCTCCCGTGCAGAAAAACTTTTGTCTGCCTCAGGAGAAAATGTTGGGTACATTCTTCTCTTAAATTTAGTCTTAAATGTTCATCTTTCCCAAGGAATATAATAGTCTTAAAGTTTTCTTTTGTATCAGGAAGTAGAATGTAAGCTGTGCATAAATTTGGGAGCATGATGAAATCCATAGGAAAATTATTAGTTAGAAACAGTGAAAAAATAAGGAGTAAAGATTCTACCAAGTAAATAAGTTTTTAAACTGCATCACAGTAAATAAACTCCCTCGATAAATTGAGGGGCAGGCTAACACAGGTGCCATTGTTGTGGGTGTTTACTATAGGCCACC